>NW_022631120.1:1494218-1532827 GCF_010015895.1 Lontra canadensis | reverse complement strand
GGGGTTCTCTGAACCTCCTGGATTTTGATGCTTGTTCCCTTTGCCATATTGGGGAAATTCTCTCCAATAATTCTCTCCAGTATACCTTCTGCTCCCCTCTCTCTTTCTTCTTCTTCTGGAATCCCAATTATTCTAATGTTGTTTCGTCTTATGGTGTCACTTATCTCTCGAATTCTGCCCTCGTGGTCCAGTAGCTGTTTGTCCCTCTTTTGCTCAGCTTCTTTATTCTCTGTCATTTGGTCTTCTATATCGCTAATTCTTTCTTCTGCCTCATTTATCCTAGCAGTGAGAGCCTCCATTTTTGATTGCACCTCATTAATAGCTTTTTTGATTTCAATTTGGTTAGATTTTAGTTCTTTTATTTCTCCAGAAAGGGCTTTTATATCTCCTGATTGGTTTCTCTAATATCTTCCATGCCTTTTTCAAGCCCGGCTAGAACCTTGAGAATCGTCATTCTGAACTCTAGATCTGACATATTACCAATGTCTGTATTGATTAGGTCCCTAGCCTTTGGTACTACCTCTTGTTCTTTTTTTTGTGGTGAATTTTTCCGCCTTGTCATTTTGTCCAGATAAGATTATATGAAGGAGCAAGTAAAATACTAAAAGGGTGTTAACAACCCCAGGAAAATTTGCTTTAGCCAAATCAGAAGAGCTCCCAAATCGTGAGGGAGGAGAAACAGGATAAAAAGGTTCAGAAAGAAAAAAAAAAAAAAGAAACAATTAAAAAAAGAAAACCAATAAAGAAAAAATATAAAAAGGAAAAAAATATATATATATTAGATAAACTAGTTAAAAAACGTTAAAACAGAAAAGGGTAAAACTTAAAAAAATTTAGGAGAAGAAGAGAAGAAAAATTGAAAAAGAAAAAAAAATAAATTAACTGCAAGGCTAAAGAATCATGAGGAGAAAGCCATGATTTCTGTGCTTTGTTTTTTCCTCCTCTGGAATTCCGCTGCTCTCCTTGGTATTGAAACTGCACTCCTTTGTAGGTGAACTTGGTCCTGGCTGGATTTCTTGTTGATCTCCTGGGGGAGGGGCCTGTTGTAGTGATTCTCAAGTGTCTTTGCCCCAGGCGGAGTTGCACTGCCCTTACCAGAGGCCGGGCTGAATTATCCGCTCAGGTTTGTTTTCGGGAGCTTTTGTTCCCTGAGCACTTTCCGTAGAGGATGGTAATGAAGGTGGCGGCCTCCCAGTCTCCGGCCTGGAGGAGCTGAGAGCCCGGGGCCCCACTCCTCAGTGCGCCCTCAGAGAACAGCACCCAATTACTCCCGTCATCCTGGCCTCCGGCCGCGCTCCGAGCTCACCGAGCCTGCGACCGGTTCAAGGTAACCCTGAGCTTAGAGCTCACTCCTCGGCTCTGTCTCTGTAGCCGGCTTCCCCGTTCTAATACCTGTAAGGTCTGTGACACTCAGACACCCCCGATCCTTCTGTGACCCTGCGGGACCTGAGGCCACGCTGACCCCACGTGGGCTTCACCCTGGTTAAGCCTCTGGAGTGATGTCCCTCAGCGGAACAGACTTTTAAAAGTCCTGATTTTGTGTTCTGTTGCTCTGCCGCTTGCCGGGAGTTGGCCCCTCTCCCGCAGTCTATCTTCCCCTCACTTTGGATTCACTTCTCTGCCAGTCCTACCTTTCAGAAAGTGGTTGATTTTCTGTTTCTAGAATTGCTGTTCTTCTTCCCTTCGATCTCCTGTTGGATTTGTAGGTGTTTGCAATCTTTAGATAAGCTATCTAGCTGATCTCCCGCTACCTGAAGTAGTCTCAACCTGCTACTTCTCTGCCATCTTGACTCCTCCCCCTGGAAAAATTAATATTATTAAATATTACTATTATCTAAAGTATACAGACTCAATGCGATCCCTATCAAAATTTCAGTGATAATTTTTGCATAAATAGAACAAACAATCCTAAAACTTTATGAAACCATGAAAGACCCCAAGTAGTCAGAAGAATATTGAGAAAGAAGAAAAAAGGCTGGAAGCTTCCTCTGCCCTGATTTCAAATTATATTACAAAGCTCTAGTAATTAAAACCGTATGGTGTTGGCATAAAAACAGAGGTATAGATGAGTGGAACAGAAGAAAGAGTACAGAAATAAATCCATACATAAAAGATCAATTAATTTAAGACAAAGGAACCAAACACATGCAATAGGGAAAACACAGTCTCTTAATTACATGGTGCTGACACAATTGGACAGCCACATGCAGGAGAATGAAACTGGATTGCTCTTAAACCACACATAGGTGTTAACTCAAAATTGACTCAAGAGCTACATGTGGACCTGAAACCATAGAACTAGGAGAAAACACAGGATAAAGCTCTTTGCCATAGGTCTTGGTGATGATTTTTTAAAAAGTCTGACACCAAAAGTAAAAGCAACAAAGGCAAGAACAACAACAACAAAAACACCAAGCAAGCAAACAAAACCCCCCCCCCCCACCAAAACCACAAATGGGACTCTGTGGAACTAAAAAACTTTGCATAGCAAGGAAAGCCATCAACAAACTGAAAAGACAACGGTTTTCAGTTTTCATTAAATGGGAGAAAATTATTGCAAGAAATATACCTGATCAATGGCTAATATCCAGAATATATAAGGAATTTATTTAACTCAAGAGACCTCAAACCCCCAAAACAAACCAAAAAACCCAACAAAAACCAAAACTGAACTATTCAATTTAAAAATGGGCAAAAGATCTGGGTAAACATTTTCTGAATAAGAGCTACAGGTGGTCAACAGGTGTATGTAAAGGTGCTTGTTATCGCTACTCAAGGGAATGCAAATCAAAAGCACAAGGAAATCTCAACCCACACCTATTGTAAGGACTATTACTGAAAAGACAAGTCTTGGCATGCCTATGGAGAAAAGCAAACCCTCATGCAATGTTATTGAGAATATAAATTCTTGCAGCCAATGTGGAAACAGCATGGAAGTTCTTCCCAAGGTTAAAAATAGAACTACCTATAATCCAGTAATTCTCCTTTGGGTATTTACCTGAAGAAAATAAAAATCATTATTCAAAAACTGATCTGCTCCCCCATTTCATTGCAGGATTATTTACAAAAACCAAGATATGGATACAACCTTAAGTATCCACCAGTAGATAAATGGATAAAGAAATTGTATGTGTGTGTTGAATGAGATATCATTCACCCATAAAAAAAGATCTTGCCATTTGTGACATCGTGGCTGGAACTCAAGGGCATTATGTTCTGTGAAATAAGTTAGTAAAAAGAAAATGCCTACAGGATCTAACTTACATGTGGAATCTAAAAACAAAAATACTCGTTTCACAGATAGAGAACAGATTGGCATTGCAAGAAGAGGTGAGGAGGTGGAGAAATTTTTTTTTTTAAATAGCATAGTAATAAGTATTCAGAAGAAAATGTTATGACACATGCTAATCTTATGCATTCTATATTCTGATAAAGTAGAAATAATGTGACTGGAAAGACAGAGATAGAGTAAGTTCTCTAATTATTACATAGGCATTAGATGGGGGTTAAGAATATTAAAAATGCATGAGTGATATAATGACTTAAGAAAACATGGGAATAAAAGCATTTTAAACAGTCCAAGTAGAAAAGTAACCATCAGAACAAAAACAAATCTTCATATATACCAAGACAAAAATTGAAAACAAAGTTAAACTTAATAAAGAGAAAAGAAATGTTAAGTTCTATAGCGTAATTGAGATCAAATGTTGTAGTCTCACCAATAAATGTTAATGGGCATAATGTACCTATTAAAGGAAAAAGATATTCATTTGGGCTCATAAAGGAAAGCCCACCTATATTCTGTATACAAGAGACATTAAGACAAGATCATTCCAGTAGATGAATAAGAAGGAGGTAGAAAAGGGTATACCAGGCAAATGGAAACAGTAAAAAGGCAAGATTAGCACATTAATATCATACAAAGTATAATTCAATTCAAAGAAGAGCAAACATAAAAATAAAAGATTTTTTTTTAAGATTTTATTTATTCATTTGACAGAGATCACAAGTAGACAGAGAGGCAGGCAGAGAGAGAGAGAGGAAAGCAGGCTCCCTGCTGAGCAGAGAGCCCGATGTGGGGCTCGATCTCAGGACCCTGAGATTATGACCTGAGCTGAAGGCAGAGCCTTAACCCACTGAGCCACCCAGGTGCCCACAAAATAAAAGATTTTTAATGTTAAAATATATAGTTCACAATTAATGGGTAACAATTAGGAATATATCTGTATACCTAAAATAATAGCAATCATCTCCATGAGGATTAAAATTGGTAATTTCAAAATATTAACAAAACAGACAGACCTACAGATACCGTAATCAAGAAACAAAGAGGGAAATCACAAAACAGACCTACGGATACCGTAATCAAGAAATGGAGAAATCACAAATATACAAAGTAAGAAATGGCAAGAAAGAAATATCCAGAATTTCTGAAATGATCTTTAATATCATCAGGCTATTTATAAAAGGTTGATGAAACGTTCAAAAGGGGCACCTAGGTGACTTAGTCGATTAAGCATCTGACTTTTGATTTTGGCTCAGGTCATGATCTCAGAATTGCAAGATCAAGTCTTCTTTGTTGTTCTCTGGGCTGGGTATGGAGCCTACTTAGGGATCTCTCTCTCCCTGCCCAACTTCTTGAGCTCTTTCTTAAAAAAAAAGTTCATGAAATGCAAGGAGATATTAAAAAAAAAGTGATAAAATGAATCTTTAGGATGTGATAAGATCAAGTTGACAGAAAAAGTAAGCATATAGAAAATCAAAACATCATAACCAATAGGTATTTTATGACATATTGAATTGTATACCCTGATATAGATGATACATGTTTATCTCAAGCACAGGTTGAAGGAACACTGAAAATGTGGTTAACAGAAAATGTCAGTGGACATCGTAAATAGCACTATTGGCTTCCATTGAAATAAAAATAGGAAGATTAAATCTTGTACTTTAGGGGCGCCTGGGTGGCTCAGTGGGTTAAAGCCTCTGCCTTCAGCTCAGGTCATGATCCCAGGGTCCTGGGATCGAGCCCCACATCGGGCTCTCTGCTCAGCAGGGAGTCTGCTTCCTCCTCTCTCTGACTGCTTCTCTGCCTACTTGTAATCTCTGTCTGTCAAATAAATAAATAAAATCTTAAAAAAAAATCTTGTACTTTATATTATAAGGAGGGATATAGTATGATATAAAGTGACAATTTGTAAAAACCTATATGATTATAAAATCATATAACTAAAAGAATCTGCATTAGTAAAATAGGCAAAATACACTTAGACCAGTGATGAGAGGAACATCAGTAGCATAGAAACTTATTCTTTTAAAGGTTTTATTTATTTGAGAGAGAGAGCGCATGAGAGCATAAGCAGGGGGAGCAGAAGAGGAAGAAGTAGACTCCCAGTGGAGCAGGGAGTCCTATGTGGGGCTTGATCCCAGGACCATGAGATCATAACTTGAGCAGAAGGCAGATGCTTAACAGACTAAGCCACCCAGGCATCCCAGTAGCACAGAAACTTTTATTAATAAAAATGGAAGAATACCTAAATGACATTCCAAGTGCAGAACTTAGAAATAACCCCAGTGTAAAGCAGAAAGAAGAAAGCACAAGGAAAGAAATAATGATAAGAGCAGAAATTCGTGAGAAAGATGATAAAGAGCAGATCTAATTAATAAATAAAACACCTGATAATTTCAAAACATTAACAAAATAGATAAGCCTATGGATAATGTCATCAAGAAACAAAGAGAGAAATCATAAATATACTAAACAAGAAATGGCAAGACAGGAAGGTCCAAGATCTTAAAATATCATCAGTGTCACATTCCTCTTAGTAAATAAATTTGAAAATCTATGCATGAAGTAGAGAACTTCCCAAGGAGGTAGAGTTTACCAAACTGACCCAGTTAAATAAGTAAAACTTATTTAACTTATTTAGACAAATTGCTCTAGAATGAACTGAGAACATTCTTATAGAATTAACCCATAAAAAGTACCATGTCCAGGTGGGAATTACAGGGAAGTTCTAGCAAACTTCAAAGAGCAGATGATCGCAATGCCCTATGAGTTATTCCAGAGCAATAAAGGCCATAAAAGAGATACTTACAGACATTGCCAATGAATATTGATGTAAAAAAGTTCAAACTAAAATATAGTGAACAGAATCCAGTGCTATTATAGGAAAATGATATGTAATGACCTTGAGTTTATTTTATGAATATGAGGCTCAAAATTTGAAAATGTATTAATATCAGAATATGTCTAAGAAAAAAAACCCAAGGGGTTGACTCTATGGATACTGAAAAAGTATTATAAAATTCAGCACTTATTCTTGATAAAATGCACTTAAGCAAGTAGGAATTGACGGAGACTCTTTTCTTTAACGTGATAAAGTATACTGTATGCTGAGGATAGAATAGTCTATCTTAATGGGGAAACAGTAGAGCAATTTCCAATAACATGAGAAACTAGGAGTGAAAGTATCTGGGAATTCTTTTTAGTAGTCTTGTAAATTTTTTCTAAGGCTGAAATTCTGTCAAAATACAGGTATGGAGAATGAGGTTACTAATGCTTATTTTCTTTATCAGGACCAGGGACACACTTTTAGCTATCTCAATATCTATTTCTCCTTTCTTCTGAAAGTTTTCATTTTGTTTTATTTTGCGTGAAGTCTGAGATAAAATACCTTTCCTGTAATTCAATTTTGTCCTGTAAGATAAAGTCGAAGTTTCTAGGTGGGGTTCTAGGGAAATTTCTGAAAAGGAGCAGGCTTGGATGATATAACCCTTAGGCTTTTGGCTCTTCTAGTATCTTCCTGCAGGGAGGTGACAGCCGCATTGTAACCCCAAGGTGGAAAGGCTCAGCCTGAAGATAAGGGAACAGAGAAATGGAAGGAGCTTGAGTCCTTATATCAGCCATTGATGGCCAATTTCTGGATGGTTCACATAATAGAAGCGATTCTCTTCCTTACCTGGGCCATGTCAGTTGGGTCCCCTCTTTCTTTTCTTTTTCTCTTTTTATTTATCTATTTTTTCTCCTTTATTATGTTAGTCACCATTCAGTATAGCATTAGTTTTTGATGTAGTGTTCCATGATTCATTATTTGCTTGTAACACCCAGTGCTCATTACAACATGTGCCCTCCTTAATACCCATCACTGGGCTACCCCATCCTCCCACAAGTTATAAATAGAGCTATCCTATGACCCAGCAATTGCACTACTGGGTATTTACCTCAAAGATATAGATGTATTGAAAAGAAGGGCCTCATGTACCCCAATGTTCATAGCAGCAGTGTCCACAATATACAAACTGTGGAAGGAGCCGAGATGCCCTTCAACAGATGAATGGATGAGGAAGATATAGTCCATATATACAATGGAATATTACGCAGCCATCAGAAAGGATGAATACCCATAATTTGCATTGACATGGATGGAACTGGAAGGGATTATGCTGAGTGAAATTAGTCAAGCAGAGAAAGACAGTTATCTTATGTGGAACATAAGGAATAGCACGGGGTCACTCTTTCTTGAAGCTGTGTGAGTTTTACAGGTTTTTTCATATAGGTATGACATGTACTTTGAGGGTCACAGGATTCTTCAGGGAAATGAGAAAATTAAAGCAATAGAGAACCATCACTCCAGGCCCCAAGATCCAGGGTTAAGTGCTAAACCTCATCTCAAAGTAGAGGTTTTAGGGAGTTTACACTCTGTGGAGAGCCCCTCCAATGCCTTGAGCAAGGCATAATGCCATCAGCTTAGAGGAAGCTTTTATTCTCTGTTGTTGTATCAACTCAACACACTTTGTTGAGAAACTACTACGTGAAAACTACCAGGGCATAGAAATTGTGTTTCAGTAGTTTATAAGGACCTTCTAATCCTGCTAGCAAGTAAGAAGTAAGTGCTTTAAGGAGTAAAAAGCCACTCAGGACATTAGGATAAAGGTGTTACTGTGCAGTGGAGACAGCACAAGTCATATAGAAATGCAAAGACATGAACTGGGTTGAGTGGAGAAGAATTCACGGAGGAGGTGTTATCTGAGTGAGTCTTGGCAGAAAGATAAAACTTGGATCATCGAAAGGCATAGGTGGGAAGGCATTCTTGGCAAAATACATGCCAGATACCCATGGGTAGAAGTTATAAAAAAGTGACATTTAGGGACAGTAAGGCAGCCAGTTCTTTTGGAGTGAAGCGTTTTTGACATTATAAATTCTTCAACAGGATATAATCTGATTGAAGCAGAATTGTTGAGTTTCCTAATACGTAGGATGAAATGCAGGAAGCTTAGAATCAAACGGCATGATAAATTTAGTGATCTGGATCATAGGTGGGGGTGTAAGAATGGGAAAGCCACATTCAGGAGCTATTTCTGGGGAAAAATGTACATACGTTTGTGCCTTGTCAGATTTAGGATTGGATCATAAACTTGCCCGAGGTTTCACACGTAATTGCTTGAAAATGACAACAGTGTCATTGACAGAACCTGGTAATTGGAAATGGAGCTCTTCTGTCGGAGAGAGCGGAGGGAGAAGTGGAAGAGGATGGAGCTGAGGTTAACATGGCTCAGATGTTGAGGGGCCGTGAAAATATTCAACAGTTGCTTGGAGATACTGTGTCTGGAGCTTGGAAGAAAGTTCAGGTCTGCAGAGACAGACTTGGGTATCATTTGAATGAGAGTCATAGTTTAAAGTGTGTGGGTGGCTAATCTGTAACATGAAATGGATGGATCTAGAACATGAGAAAGTTGGAGTATTAATAGTAGAGGTCTGAGAATGAAGTATTGGGCAACACCATTTACAGAAAGGAAAAATAGGAGAAGCCAGAAGTAGGAGAGGACACCCCCCCCCCATTCAGGTGGCACATTTCTCTCAGTCCTAGAAGATGGGAACCTCATTAACTGGGGTATCTTCTAGGACCTCTGAAGTGAATTCTTATATGTTCCATAATATATATTTTAGATGATGCCAAACATGAGCTTCAAACTTACTCAAAAATCTACCCAATCCTTTTTCTAGATGGGATAAGAAACACAGAAGCTGGAATTTATGTTCGCAGATATTTTGTTTAGTGTTCATTAAAACTAGTATATTCTTACATCCAATTTATCAGAAGAAAGAGGATTTTGTGCCAACTATACATGGAGACCTCTCTTTGGAACAATGTACATGTTGTTTTGTGTAAATATTATGTAATTGGAGCAAATTTTTAAGAGTTACACTATAGGGAACTTAACAGGTGAGTCAGTTTAGCTTTTGTAACCTAGCACTGGTCATTTCTGATGTATATTCTGCCTTGTCCTTGATCAGATACCAACCCTGAAAACATCATTATTCCTATGGTTAAAACCAAAAGCACAAAATGCTTCACTATGTAGATTCAGGAAGATAACAGAGACAGAAGTAGGGATTTTGGCAGCTTCATATATCCTCATTCAACCAATAGAACACATTCAGGAGATACAGGAAATCAAAACTTGTGATTTCTTTTTTCACTTAAGGCATAAAGGAATGGCAGTTATTTTAATATTTGTATCTTAACTTTAATAACATTACTTCTGACTCACTGTGGAGAAATTCATTCTGTACTGGTGATGAAATCTGGATTAGATACAAATTTTAGCAAAGACTTTTTAAAAATACAGTTTTGAAACAGTGTGTCCTGGGGTGCCTGGGTGGCTCAGTCGGCTAAGCATCTACCTATGGCTCAGGTCATGATCCCAGGGTCCTGGGATTGAGGCCTGCATCCTTTCTCCTTCTGTCCTTCACCCTGTTTGTGCTCTCTCTTGCTCTCTTTCAAATAAATAAATAAAATCTTAAAAAAAAAAAAGAAACAATGTGTCCTGGAGCCCTAAGTTTCCATTAATGTCTACTGCATTGGTGGTGGGAGGCAAGAGGCTTGTAGAAAATGCTTCTTTGATCTGTTTTCTGTATTGTCCTTTTCCTGCATGATTTTAATTAAAGGAAATCAAGAACTCTTAAAACATAGGGAATAAGTTAAAATTATTGCTTTAATGTCCTTTTCTACTAATTGTCTACATTGGTTATGGGCGAATTTTCAGTTGAATTTTTTTCCTCCTTTACGGTGGTATTTTCCTGCATCTTTTTTTTTTTTTAATTTTATTTATTTTACACAGAGAGAGAAAGTGCATGAAAAGGGAGGAGCAGAGGGAGAGAGAGAGAATCTCAAGCAGACTCTGTGTTGAGCACAGAGTCTGACATGGGGCTCAATCTCACGATCCTCAGATCCTTGACTGAGCTGCATCCAAGAGGCAGATGCTCAACCAGCTGAGCCACCCAGGCACCCTTACTTTCCTATATCTTGCATTGCCGGTGACTTATCTGTTTATGGACTGTGACTTTTTCTAACAAGGTATTCATCAGTACTCCTGCTCTTTTGCTTTTCAAAAATTCATTGAGTGTAGGACTTTTTGCTTTGTACGTGTAAGTCAGGGTTGTGAATTTGTCTCAAGACCACTTTGGTTTTCCTTTATTATTTTTGTTATGCTGTGTTCTCATTGATACTTTTTTCCTATCTGGCATATTATTGCCATTCCATATCCCCTTTGTTCCAAACTTTACACAAGTTAAGTGTTTATTTTAGTATATGTGCTGCCGAAGCGAGCACACAAGTTAAGTGTTTAAACTTGACAGCTTTTATTTTTTTAAGAAATCTTTTCTTAATGTTTATTTGAGAAGGTTAATATATAAAGTTATGCTGAAATTTCTAGTTTAATTACATTTTGTCAGTGGTCCCAAGTTGTATAATTCTTCCTTTTGGAAACTGAGGTTTTGTTGTGACCTAGTGATAATCAACTTCTGTATGCATTTCTTAGAGCTTAAAATGTTTATTCTCTGGCAGAATACAGATATCACTTATACATTTACATATATATACATGCACATACAGATATATATAATCAAAGTTAATGTTATTCATATCCTTTCTGTATATTTTGTTCACTTGTTCTGATGAAAGGTAAGATCTTTAAAGCATATGTTACAGATGACCAACAACATGCAACGTATCTTTTGTTTGCCCATGCCATGTTATTTTAAAAATTAAATTAATGAGCATTTAAAAGCCAGGGAATTTCCTATAACATATAGAATATTGACTTTCTTTGAAAAACTAGAGAATCTGGCAAACCTACAACTTCAGAGCTGTACAGAAATGTTTGACTTAAGCTGAGAATTGTCTGCTTTTTTATTTTTTTTTGAAGATTTTATTTATTTATTTGACAGAGATCACAAGTAGGCAGAGAGGCAGGCAGAAGAGAGAGAAAGAAAGGGAAGCAGGCTCCCTGCTGAGCAGAGAGCCCGATGTCGGGCTTGATCCCAGGACCCTGAGATCATGACCTGAGCCGAAGGCAGAGGCTTAACCCAGTGAGCCACCCAGGTGCCCCAGTTGTCTGCTTTTTTGAAGATAGTGCATGCACTCTCCTCAAGAGGACCTCTCCTGGCTTATCTTTGTTCTTGCTGTATTATATTGTGGTGGAGTGAAAGAAATTGGGGTGGGAAAAAAAATCAACTACCAGAAGTGTTAAATCAAAAAAAGACAGACTGAGAAGGCATCATATTTAAGAAAACATAATCTTAAAATCTAGCCTTCTTTATTCCTCATGTAACCTGTTGGACCACTTTTGGAGGAATATGTTTGTAATCCATGTATCTGTGTCTTTCTGTCAATTTCTTCTTAGATTTTTTAAATCAAATTTATTGAGATAATATATACATACAATAAAATGATCCACAAACATGTATGATTTGCTGATGTACACACTTGGAAAACCACCTGTGGACTATAGACCGATACAAACATGGCCCCTGTCAAGGTAGAGAACTTTTTTTGTCACCAAAAGTTTCCTTGTATCCCTCTGGAGTACCTCTCTCCCTCTTCCCCTGCCCCAGACAACCACTTACCTTTTTTCTGTCATAGCTTGTTTGATTTTCCAGACTTGCATACAAATGAAAAAACATAGGATGTACTTACACCCCCCCCTCCCCCGCCTTTTTGGGGGCTTGGGTTTTTTCACACAGCCCAGTGATTTTGAGATGCATCTGTAGTTTTGTTCATATCAGCAATTTTTTCCCCATTTATAACTGAGAAATATTTCATTGGTTATATAACAATTTATCCATTCATCAGTTAAATGATTTTTTTTTTCTTATCCCCATTTTACTTTTTACTTTTTTTTAAAAAAAGATTTTATATATTTATGACAGAGACAGTGAGAGAGAGGGAACACAAGCAGGGGGAGCTGAGGTGGGAGAAGCAGGCTCCCTACTGAGCAGAGAGCACAGTATGGGGCTCGATGTGAGGATGCTGGTATCATGATCTGAGCCAAGGGAGACGCTTAATGACTGAGCCACCCAGGGTCCCTCTTATCCCCATTTTAAAATATAAATCTGTTGAAATGGTTCAACACAGATCTTTGTATAACATCTGCTTTCATTTCTCTCGGGTAGATACGAAGGCATGGAACCACTGGGTTGTACTGTAGATATATATATAGATAGATAGATCAATAGATCTATCTATTGATCTATCTATCTATATTTTTTTTGAGAGAGAGAGAGAAAGCATAAGTGGGGAGGGGCAGAACGGGAGAGGGAGAGAGATCTTAAGCATGGGCTCCATGCAGGGCTCAATCTCAGAACCCTGAGATTATGAGCTGAGCCTAAATCTAGAGTCCCGTGCTTAATGGACTGAGCCACGCAGACACCTGTATTTAACTCTTTGAGAAACTGTCAGCTTCCAAAGAGGTTGTACAGTTTTACATTCCCATTAATGGTGTGCATTTCACTTGCTCCATATCCTTGCCAAGAGTCTTCACAATGTTAGCCATTCTCTGGTTCTGCAGTATTACCACTTTGTGGTCTCTTCATGGATGGTAAAGGATATTGAGCATCTTTTCATGTGTGTACTGGGAAGTGTCTGTTCAAGTCTTTTGCCCATTTTTATTTTGCTTCCTACAAACGAGTTGCAAGACTTTGTGTAAGATTGTGAATAATGCTGCAATAGACCTTAAGGCTGCGTATATATTTTTGAATTTGGTTTTTGTTTTCTTTGGGTAGATACCCAGTCCTAGAGTTATTGGATCATGTGGTATTTCTATTTTTAATATTTTGAGAAACCTTCATGCTATTTTTCATAGTAGCTGCACCACTTTACATTTCCACCAACAGTGCACTAGAGTTCTTTTTCTCTACTTCCTTGTCAACACTTGTTTTTTTCTTGTCTTTTTTATTTTGGCCATTCTGGCAGGTACAAGTGATCTCTCATTGTGCTTTTGAACTGCATTTCCCTGATGATTGGTGATGTTGAATGTATTTTCATGAGTCAGCTCCGTCTGTATGTTGTTTTTGAAAAAAAAGTCTCTTCAGGTCCTTTGTCCACTTTTTTTAAAATCAAAAACTGGTTTTTGTTTTGTTTTTGGGTGTTGAGTTGTATAAGTTCATTATGTATTTTGGATATTAACCCTTTTTTGATACATCATTTGCAAATACCTTCTCCCATTCAGAACCTGGGCCTTTTTGTTTTGGTGGTGGTTTTTTTATTGTTCAAAAGATTTTTATTTTGATGTATTCCCAATAGTTTATTTTTGCTTTTGTTTCCCTTGCCCTAGGAGACTTATCTACAAAAATGTTGCTCTGGCCAATGTCCAAGAAATTACTACCTATGTTCTGTTCTAGGATTTTTATGGCTTTAGGTCTCTTACCTTGGTCTCTAATCCATTTTGAGTTTATATTTCTGTGTGTGTGGTTTAGGCACATGGTCCAGTTCCATTCTTTTGCATGTAGAGCCGTCCAGTTTTCCCAACACCATTTATTGAAGAGACTATTTTGTTTCCTGATGTATATTATGGATTCCGTTGTCATAGATTAACTGACTGCCTAAGTGTGGGTTTATTTCTGGGCTCTAGTTTGTTCCATTGATCTATGTCTATTTTTGTGTCCATACCACAGTGTTTTGATTACACCGGCTTTATATCATTACTTGAAATTTGGGATTGTGATGCCTTCAGCTTCGTTGTTCTTTTCAAGATTGCTTTGGGCATTCAAAGTCTGTTGTGGTTTGATACAAGTTTTAGGTTTATTTGTTGCAGTTCTATGAAAAATGCTGTTAGTAATTTTGATAGGAATTGCATTAAATCTGTTGATTGCTTTGGGAAGTGTGGACATTTTAACAATACTCTTTCAACCTATGAACATGGAACACCTTTCCGTTTGTTTGTGTCTTCTTCATTTTCATCAAGTTTCATAGTTTTCAGAGTATAGGTTTTTCACCTCCTTCGTTAAGTTTGTTCCTAGGTATTTTATTCTTTTTGATGCAATAGTAAGTGGAATTATTTTCTTAATCTCTTTTTCTGTTATTTTATTGTTAGTGTATAGAAACATTACTAATTTGGGGTATTAATTTTGTGTTCTGTAACTTTCTGTAAGTCATTTATTACTTCTAGTAGTTTTTTTGGTAGAGTCTTTGGGGTTTTCTATGTATCATATCCTGTCATATATAAATAAACTTTTTCTTGACCAATATGGATGCCTCATTTCTTTTTGTTGTCTGATTGCTGTGGCTGGGACTTCTAGTATTATGTTTAATAAAGGTATGGAGATTGGACATCCTTGTCTTATTTCTGATCCTGGAGGAAAAGTTCTCAGTTTTTCACCAATGAGTTTGATGTTTGTTATGGGTTTTTCATATAATGCATTTATTACATTGAGGTATGTTCTCTCTCAACCCACTTTATTGAGAGCTTTTATCATAAACAGATGTTGAATTTTGTCAAAAGCTTTTCCTACATCCATTAGATAATCATATGGCTTTTATCCTTTTTATTGTAATGTGATGTATCACATTGATTGATTTGTAAATATTGAACCACCCTTGCATCCCCAGAATAAATCCTGCTTGATTGATGGTGGTGAATGATCCTTTTAAACTACTGTTGAGTTCTGTTCTCTAATACTCTGTTAAGGATATTTGCATCTGTGTTCACTGGAAATACTGGCCTGCAGTTTTCTTTCTTGTAGTGTCTTTGTCTGGTTTTAGCAAAATGGGTCATTGAAGAAATAAGAAAATATATGGAGGCAAATAAAAATGAAAATGCACTGGTCAAAAATCTTTAGGACACAGAGAAAGCAGTTTTAAGATGGAAATATAGAGTGATACAGGTCTACCACAAGAAACAAGAAAAAGTTTAAGTAATCTAAACTTACACCTAAAGGATCTAGAGAAAGAACAAAGCCCGTACTGAGTAGAAGGAAAGGAATAATAAAGATCAGAGCAGAAATAAATGACATAGAGACTAAAAAAAAAAAATAATAATAGAAAAAGTCAGTGAAACCAAGAGCAGCTTCTTTGAAAAGAAAAAAAAATCAATAAACCTTTACCTAGACTCACCAAGAAAAAACAAAAAAGATTCAGATAAAATGAGGAATGAAAGAGAAGTAATAAATGACATCACAGAAATATAAAGGGTTACAAGAAAATACTGTGAAAAATTATATGTCAAAAAATTGGACAACCTGGAAGAAATGGATAAATTCCTAGAAACATACTTTTTCCTAAAACTGAATCAGGAAGAAACAAAAATTCCAAACAGATGGATCACTAGTAATGAAATTGAATTGGCAACCCAAAAACCAGCAACAATTGAAAGTCCAAGACCAGATGGATTCACAGGTGAATCTGAGGACACACTTAAAAAAAAGTTAGTACCTATTCTCCTCAAACTATGCCAAAAAATAGAAGAAGAAGGAAAGCTTCCAAATACATCCTGTGTAACCTATTTTTTTCTTAATATAATCTATACTTGTAGACTTAGAGTATTGGTTTAAAATTTTCCTATTATACATATCTTTCAATTATTTTATGCACATTTTATTAATGTAACTATCTAAATACCTCTGTTCAATGTTGTTTATAAAATGGTGTTTATATCACCTTCTCATGTTTTCACTGAAAATCTTTCTCACCTCATGTAACTGGATATCTTTGTGTGTATCTAATGATAAAGTGGTGTAAAGTTTTGAGTATTTGATTATCTGACAAAGACCTTCTATTGTTTTCCTGTATTTATTAGAGCTAAAGACTCAGAATTATTAGGAATTATTAGGTTGCAAACTTCTCCTTAGGTAAGATGTGTTTGTTGTCTTCTGTCTATTGTAGTGCAAAAAACCCACCAATTTCTTGAGAAATTTCTTCCATCAAAAATACTTTTTCGGGGCACCTGGGTGGTTTAGTGGGTTAAGCCTCTGCTTTCGGCTCAGGTCATAATCTCAGGGTCCTGGGATCGAGCCCCGCATCGGGCTCTCTGCTCAGCAGCAAGCCTGCTTCCCCCTTTCTCTCTGCCTGCCTCTCTGCCTACTTGTGATCTCTTTGTCAAATAAATAAATAAAGTCTTTAAAAAAATACTTTTTTCAAGCTTCCTTGCATTTTTTCTTGTTGCTTGATATTTAGATATTATATGTAGGTATATCTTGGTTAATTTTAATAAACAATATTATACAGTAATGATAGAGCTCTTCAAAATTATTGTCCATTTAGGTCAAGCAAACCTTCTAACCTTTGTTCTATTTTGTTCTTTTCTTCTAACATTGTCTGTTACCAGAAATTCCAATGTAACTCTCCAACCTTTAAGAAATCTACCAGAGTTGGTGTATTTTATTGTCTTTTGTGTAAATACTTCCTAATTTACACTTGAAATAGTAGAGTTGCTAATATTATTACCCAGAAAGAGTGTATTGGTAAATACTGTGATTAGTCACCATTACAGATATTTCAGAGGCTTGGAGTAGTAGTTTTCTCTATCATAGCAATTATAACTGAATCCTAGATGTTTCCTAAGCCTTTTTTTTTTTTTTAATGAGGAGATGTTACAAGTAGAATATTTTTTTTCTGTGGCAGAAGAAGAGGATATATTTTATCTGTGGATACCTTCTTTAATAATAGAAGAATATACAGTCTTAGTGTAAGTGTTGCTATTCTTTTCACATGAGTAGGGAAAGAGACCTGTCTGAGGAGTGAAAAACTAACATGAAGCAAGAGACGTCAAAATTAGACTATTAACAAATGGGATATGAGGCATGTAATGCTTTTCAGGTACACATTTTTAAAAATGCCAATAATCTCTAGGCTGACTCTTCATTATCTTTCTTCATTTGTGTCCTTTCATTCTTCTCTCAGAATTTCAATTGTGATTTTGACTGCATTCTCAGAGGTTTGAAGTTTGTCTTCCACATAACTGCTGATATTTTCAGCAACCTAAAATATACTTTTTTTTAATGCTTCCCCTGCTGATCTTAATTCTAATGTTGCATTTGAATTTTACAGTCATTTGCAATCCTAGCCAACTTCCTTTTTTTGGTTCTACCTCTGTGTTGGTTCTAGTGAGCTTTTCTGTAATATAAGTTCTCCCAAAATGTGCTTTTCTTCCTCTCTGGTGTATATTTTCAGAAAAAAAGTTTTTCTTCTCTCTGAGCACTGTGTCCTCATTTATGTTGTAGAATCTCTCCTGAACCTCATGTTGACTGTTTGCAAGAAGGGATAGTCTTGTACAGAGGTAGCCTTTTCTTCTGTGAATTAATTCCATCCACCTAAAATGTTATCCTAAAGGACAGATAGATAGATGTTCACAGCTGCATGGCCAATTCTTGGTAATTTTCCTGGTGTGATTCAGCTGGACTGAGAGAGGTCTTCTCTTCCTCCTGCTTCCTAATTGTCTTTTACTATCAAACTGTTGATAAGAGAAAGTGGTTGATGGTCCTTTGCTTGTCCACAGCAGTGCACAGCCGCATCCTGGAAACCAATGCTCCGGGATCTCTCACTTCTGCTATCCAGCTCTTACTTAAGATGTGGGGTCTTTCCTGCCTTGCCTCCACAACCAGTATGTCAGATTTGTAGATACTCACACCACGTCTTTATCAACCAGGTCGGTTAAAAGAGCCACTGATGAAGAAAGTGGGGACAAGACATGCCTTTGGCTCAATCTGACTTGAGGATTTGATAGGGAACACCTTATTTTAGAGCAGAGAAAGTCCTTTTTCTCTGAAGTAAGTGTTTCTATTGCTGTCGTGTAGAAAGTTCCCATGTTGTCTTTTTCTGGCTCTTCTATTTCCGATGTGGTTTCTCTCTTCTCTGAGTCAGAATTGCTCCAGGTGTATTGCAAACAGGTGATCCTTATTACCTGTGCTATTCTACTTTGCATGTTCAGGTTTCTATGACTATTTTAATACATGGATGAAGGAAGGGAAAACAAATTCCTTTTATTGCTTTTTAAATTAAGAAATCTCAGATTTTCTTCATTTTCACATAGTGTATATGGTGTTTCACCAGTAACTGTGTCCCTCTGTTTTGGGTTGAAACCATGGCACATTCTGTGCATTGAATAGGAATCTAGTGAAGCTCGCAGAAGACAACTGTAGGCAGCAGGCATTTTGTTGGGGACTTGGTCCCGTGACACAGCATGACACATGTTACGTGTAGGATATTTAACAAAAATTCATAAAACTCTTCAGTGGATGGTGGTTCAAAGCAATTAAATTTAGATAATTTTGTGGAGAAATAGGGCCATTAGAGGGAGAATTTATTTCTTGCTGAAAGGAATAAGGGGGGAATATGGGATGGGACAGCTGTCTTGGGATCAGAAACAAACCTTCATGGTACACAAAGTATGAAAATTTGGCATGTTAAAAAAAAACTTTGGTATGGTTTGAAGGAATAAATGCTGACATCTCTTTTGTTAATCCACATAGGACCTATTCTAAGGGTGCTGGAGATCTGGAAACCTTTAGCATTGTCAGATGCTCGGTGGCGCCCCCTAGAATGCAGAACGGCAGTCACATTTAGCTGCTTCCCAGACATCTCCAGTGACTTTTCTCTTTCTGTCCACGCGGACACCCCTGTTATCTGGTTCCATGGTGTTGTGTGTGTGTCTTCTCTAGGCTTGATTTATCCAGGGTCAGGATCAACAGTAGTTGTTGGAAAAAGAGATGAGCGAAAGCAAGAAGTGTCTCCTTTTAGCAACGTGATGATAATATTGAGACTGCTTAATGCTTCAAGTGCAGTTCACCCAGTGTAATGGACCTGTAATGGACAGGTGCCAACACTAGCCTGACCTGTGAGGTGGTCCTCAGGAAAGCTGTAGCAAGTCCCAGGAAACTGGGATGTTTTTCATGACTGTATTAGCAAACACTTGCTGTAGCTTTTCGGAAACGATCAGCGTTAGAAGTTTGCTCTAGCAAACACAGAATGCTGGTGCTGTGAAGGAGACCACAGGCAGAGAAGAGCTTCCTTCCCTTTATTTTACAAATGAGCAAATGGAAACCAGGGCAGGTGAGGGGACTTCTCCAAGATCAAATGTGAGTTTGAGGACACATTCTGGGCCTGAACCCAACTCAACTAGCTCCAGTCCAGCACCCTTCTGTGTCTCTGTGCTTTGCTTCTGCCAGGAAAAGCCCTATTGAGAAAGGCAACAAAAAATTGCCTTGAGTATAGTAGTAAAAAGTGCTGCATTGCTGGGGAATGTAAATAAGCAGAGAGTCAAGGGAAAGAAAACTTCTTCAGGTTTAGAAGCAGAAATGAAGAGGAAATGAGAGGGAGCAACTTTGTTCTTATCTCACTTTTCAAATCTCTTTTATTTAACAGAAAAGCCCAGAAAGTTTTTGTAGAGAGAGAGAGAGCTTCATTGCACACCTGCTGTGGTGCCCTATATCCCCACTTCCATTTTTAAAAAATTTTAAAAATTCTTTACACACAACTAGTGAATTGTTGAACCCTACATCAAAAACCAATGATGTAGTATATGTTGGCTAATTAAACATAATAAAAATTTTTTAATTTTATTTTTGTGGAATATCCACATCCAACATGGGGCTTGAACTCATGACCCCAAGATCACAAGTGACATTCTCTACTGATGGAGCCGGCCAAGCACTTCCATCTCCCACTTTTTAAACAACAATAGTCTAGTCCTTGGTATGGCCAATGACCATTTCTGTCTCAGCTTTTGATTGTATCTCCCATCTCTTTGCTTATCATATGTATTTTTGTCATACCAATTAAATCACCTTTGGAAGGTGACAGGAATAAATGCACTGGTTTAAATCTCCCGTTCCCATATTTGGATTTCATTAAGATCATTGTCTTCTTCTCTCGATTAGGTCATTAATTAGCATCACGAGTGGATTTGAAATGTTCCCATTAACCCTCAATTTCACCAGGGTAGATGATGGTATAAATATCTTAAATTATTATTTTCCTAATTAAAAAAGAAGCAGCTTATGAGGAGGGGAAAGATGGGTTCTGCTTGTTTAATTGATGAGAAAGTAAAATATTTGTTCTCTGTACTTCTGAAGGAAGGAGAGAGACATACTCCTGGTACTTTAATATGCCTTTGAATTAATCATTTGCATAATTGAGAAGAATTCTAAAGATGTCTGTCCCGTAATCTTTCTCCTTCCCTTGAATGGACTCTGAGCCTCGGCCACATGGACTAAAATGCCTGAGTCTCATGGGAAGCGCTCAGTTTTGAAACTTGCCTTGAGATGAAGTCCAAGTCCAAGATGGGCAGAATTGCAATCTGTTGGGCTTTAGTACATAATTTAGTACATAATTTACTTTAGTACATAATTTAGTACATTTAATTGAAGAGACAAAGGTCTCTTAAAAAAGACCTTAACTTGTTTAGGTCATTGTCCTATGAGCTCAGAGACCCTAGGTTCCAGTTGTGTTTCTCTATGAGCTCTGGCTCCTTAATGAACCTCTCTGTTGCTATGGTTTTTCTCTGACAAATGATTTAATAAGGCTGTTCTACCTACTTTATGAGGAGAAATGAGGCATTTTTGAATGTGCTTTAAAAAATGGCTTCGCCAAGTGGTATTCATTAATTTGTGCTCTTGGGATTGACTCTTGTCATGGGAACCATTCCTGATGGGCTTTCTTTCCCTGTCTTCTTTCTGTGCACCTCACTTCTGATCCTTTTTTTTTTTTCTTTGAGATATGGGTTTTATAGTATTGGCTAATTGGACATGGCTGATAAAACTGAAAAGCAGATGTTCTGACTTAACCATCACATGGCTTCTTAAACTGTTCCAACATCTGGAGGGAAAAGAAACTTGATCATTCTATTGGTGAACTAAACATTCAAGAAGGCTTGAGTATCTTCCATGAATAGTTGCTCTTAATCGAATTGAACACAAGCTTTGAGCCAACGGAGTACATGCTGGATTCCAGAGGCTTTTCCATAAGGAATTCTTAGAAGTTATATTCTACCATCCTGATAAGTGTGTAGGAGTCCTTTACTTAGCCTTGTTGTGAGAACCTGTGTAGCGAGGTGGATCTAATGCCTCTTTGGCAAAGGAAATGACCCATTCTCTCTGAGAGGAATGGAAGAGCAGGAGCCTGAGGGCACAGATAGGGAATACAGGGAGAGGAGGGCTCAGAGATGTCCATTTGGAGAGTAGCTAGACAGGAAGAGCACACACTCATCACCTAATGCAAGAATAAAGAAAATGACTTCTGTTCCTAGTGTAGGGGGGAAGCTAGGTGGTATTCTTCCAAAGCTAACTATTTCAGGGTAGGGGAACTAAGTTGCATGTTATATGCATCCTCAGTATCTCCTCTTGGACCTCAAAGAACATTGGGACTCAAAATGGCAGGTTGAGTTTCTTTGGAGAAGCTAGTAGATACATAGGACATTGAAATGCAAGTCAGAGGCTCAGATTATTTTGAGTTCTTACATAACTGGAGATGAAATCAATTTGAGGTGTAAAAGGAGTTGGGGTTTAGTTTTTCCTGGGATGATGTATTGGGTCACATGGTGGGGTTCTGGTGGCTTAGCATCCTGGGAAGCCTCAGCACAGAGTGAGCCAGTCTGTGAGTTTGATTACTTGAATCAGGGACCAAATTGAAGGGAATCCTCTTCTGCTTTCTGGGAAAAACAATACACTTAAATTAACTTCTGACCTCTCCTTTTTATCAGCTTTGGGGAACCAGCTTCCCCTTGCTCGGGGCTCATTTCGATAGTTTGTAATCATGAATCTTTCATCCCCCCCCCTTTTTTTTAAAAGATTTTGTTTATTTATTTGACAGAGAGAGACACAGGGAGAGAGGGACCATAAGCAGGGGTAGTGGGAGAGGGAGAAGCAGGTTCCCTGCTGGGCAGGGAGCCCAATGCAGGGCTGGATCCCAGGACCCTGGGATCATGACCTAAGCTGAAGGTAGATGCTTAATGACTCAGCCACACAGGCATCCCTATTTTCCCCTGCTTCTGACTTGCCATCTGGTTAGGGTTCCTAATCGTGCTTAGACAAGGTCTCTGGGAGTCTTCCCACATATGCACGGAAATGACATTTGCCAGGTGTTGGTTTGCCCGGCTTAAGTGGTGAGTGGTTTTGCCCGCTTTTATTTGATCAGCAGTGTGAACTCCTGCAGATGGCAAGTATAGATTGTCTTCAGGAAATCTGTGTGTTGTGTGGGAAAGAACATGAACAAGCAGTGGGGGATCTGACTCTTGCCCTCCATTCTCACATATACAATCTTACATGTATAACCTCTTTGAAGTAGGATCATGATAATTGTTGAGAATGATATGTATAATAATAGATGATCTTGGCACTGACATGTATTGATGTGACAACTCTGTGAATTGGGTGCAGTCATTATTTCTAAGTCACAGGTGAAGAAACTAAGGCACAGATAATTGGAACTTATACCCATGCTCACTCAGCTGGTACATGGCTGGGTGGGGATTTCCAACCAAGCTGAAGGAAATGTTGAGGCTGTCCTAGTCACCAAGATCTTTTTTTTTTTTTTTTAATTTTTAAAAATTTATTTTCAGCGTAACAGTATTCATTGTTTTTGCACCACACCCAGTGCTCCATGCAATACGTGCCCTCTCCAATACCCACCACCTGGTTCCCCCAACCTCCCACCCCCCTCCCCTTCAGACCCCTCAGATTGTTTTTCAGAGTCCATAGTCTCTCATGGTTCACCTCCCCTTCCAATTTCCCTCAACTCCCTTATCCTAACTCCCCTTGTCCTCCATGCTATTTGTTATGCTCCACAAATAAGTGAAACCATATGATAATTGACTCTTTCTGCTTGACTTATTTCACTTAGCGTAATCTCTTCCAGTCCCGTCCATGGTGCTACAAAAGTTGGGTATTCATCCTTTCTGATGGAGGCATAATACTCCATAGTGTATATGGACCACATCTTCCTTATCCATTCGTCCGTTGAAGGGCATCTTGGTTCTTTCCAGTTTGACGACCGTGGCCATTGCTGCTATAAACATTGGGGTACAGATGGCCCTTCTTTTCACTACATTTGTATCTTTGGGGTAAATACCCAGGAGCTAGTCACCTAGATCTACCTAGACAAGTCACTGGAAGGGTATAATGAAGCAGTTCTTATCTACACAAGGGGTGGTATCTGTTGTCCTGAGATGCCTTGCATCTACTAATTTAGCCTCCCATTGAGTTTTGGGTTTGTAAGCATGATCCCTTGTTCGAATAAATTCTTCCCATTATACTTGATGGAGAGTGCTATGTCATGATGTTAACTCAGGGAAAGACACCAAAATTACCTTTCCTGAATTCCCTTTGGTATGGCATCCTTGATATCTTTACTTCAAAGCCCAACCCTATAATTTTTTTATGGGGTTTTATTATGTATTACTTATACACCAAACTTCTTATATTTAAATTATGCATTCTGATACATTTAGACATAGGCATAGACCCATGAAGCTAGCACAGCAATCCAAGAAAATGAAAACATCGTATCCTCAGAATTGGCACACACCCTTGAATCCCAGTACTTAACCCCTTTCCTGAACAACACGATCTACTGCTTATCTCCAGATTGGATTCCGTATTCTAGAGTATTTTATAAATGGAATCATACTGTATGCATTCTCTTCTCCCGCTTCTTTTGCCCATACCCAGCATGATTATTTGGGCTCCATCCGTGCTGTTTTGTGTAAGAATAGCTCTTCCCCACTGCTAAAATGTTATCATTTCATGACTCGGCCACGGTTGGCTTATCCATTCACTTACTGATGGACATAGGCCTTGTTTACTGGCACTTTTTCCCTATTACAAATAAAACCATTTTGAGTATTCATGAATGAGCTTTTTGTCTAGTTTTATAGAGGCAACATAGACAAAGTTGTAGTATATTTGAAGTGTACAATGTGGTGATGTGATATATGCATATATTTCAAAACAATTTCCACAATCAAGTTATTAACACATCTCATAGTTACATTTTTTTAATTTCCTTTGTGAAAACACTTACGATATACTTAGGAAATTGGAAGTATACAGTACGGTATTGTTACTCTAGTCACCATGCTATACATTTGTTCCTCAGAACTTGCTCATTTAGGAGCTGAAAATTTGTACCATTTTACCAACCTCTACCCATTTTTCCCACTCCCAGCCCCTGGCAACCACCATTCTACTCTGTTCGTGGGAGTACAACTTTTTTTTTTTTTTCAGGATTCCACATAAAGAGATATTATGCAGTATTTGTCTTTCTCTGATTTATTTCATTTAGCGTGATGCCTTCCAGTTTTATTCATGTTGTCAAACAGCAGGATTTCCTTCTTTTTTAAGGCTGAATAATATTTCATCGTGTACATAGACCACATTTCCCTTATCCAGTCATCTCTTGATAGCCCCTTACGTTGTTACTGTATCTTGGCTCCTGTGATTAATGCTGCAATGAAAACAGGAGTGCAGATACTTCTTCAAGATGGTGATTTCATTTCCTTTGGATATATGCAGAAATGGGATTGCTCGATCATATGGTAGTTGTATTTTTAAATTTTTTGACGAACCTCCATCCTGTTTTCCATAGTGGCTGCATCAATTTATATTCCCACCCACAGTGTACAAGGATTCTCTTTTCTCCATTACCTTGCGAGCATTTGTTATCCTCTTGTCTTTTTGTTAGTAGACGTCTTAACTAGTGTGAAGTTAATGGTTTTGCATTTCCTTGATGATTAGTGATGTTAAACACGTTTTTTATATCTATTAGTAATATGCATGTCTTTTTTGGAAAAATACCTGTTCAATTCCTTTGGTCATTTTTTAGTTGGGTTATTCCTTTTGGGTTATTTTGTTTTGCTACTGAGTTGTTTGAGTTCCTTATATATTTTGGATATTGACCCCTTAACAGATACATAGCTTACAAATATTTTCTCCCATTCTGTGGGTTGTGTTTTTATGTTGTCTTGTTGTTTCTTTTATTGTACAAAAACTTTTTAGTTTGATATAGTCCTACTTGTTTGTACTTTTATGGCCTTTGCTTTTGTGTCAAATCCAAAGACCATTGCTAAGATCAGTGTCAAGCAGCTTACTTCCTGTGTTTTCTTCTAAAAGTTTTAGGTTTCCAGGTTTTAGATTTTATTCTATCTATTTTGAGTTGATTTTTGTGTATGGTGTGAGATAGAGGTCCAGCTTTGTTCTTTTGCATGTGATTGTCCAGTTTTCCTAATATCACATATTGAAGAGACTATCATTTTCTCCTTGTATGTTCTCAGCATCTTCATTGTTAATTAATTGACCAACTATGTATGAGTTAATGTCTGGGCTTTCCTGTTGAGTTATGCCACTACCCTATTATTTTGATTACTATAGCTTTATAATATAGCTTGAAATCAGGTAGTGTGATACCTCTGGTTTTGCTTTTTTTGTTTATGCTTCCTTAAGCTATTCAGGGTCTTCTGTGGTCCATAAGAATTTTAGGATTGTTTTTCCTTTTTCTGTGAAAAATACCAATTGAATTTTGATAGAGATTGCATTGAATTTATATATCACTTTGGGTAGTATGGACATTTTCACACCATCCTTCTAATCCATGAATAGAATATCTTTTCATTTATTGGTGTTTCCTTCAATTTCTCTCATCATTGTCTTATAGGATCAGTGTCAGGCTCTTTCACTTCCTTGGTTAAATTGATTTCTAAGTATTTTCTTTTTGATGCTACTGTAAGTGGTTTTGTTAATTTCTTTTTCAGATAGTTGTTACTTTATAAAAAGACAGTTGGTTTTTGTGTGTTGATTTCATATTGTGCAACTTTGCTGAATTCATTTCTCAGTTCTAACCATTTTTGGTGGAGAATTTAGTATTTCTTGCCATACATGATTATGTCATCTGCAAATAGAGACAGTTTTACTTTTTCCTTCCTGATTTGGATGCCCAAGTGTTCTTTCTCTTGCCTGATTACTTTGAATAGGATTTCCCCTACTATGTTGAAAACAAGTGGCGAGAGTAGGCACCATGGTCTTTTTGCGATCTTAAAGGGCTTTCAGCTCTTTGCGATTATGTATGATGTCACCATATATGGCTTTGATTATATTGAGGTATATCTTTTCTATACCTAATATGTTGAAAGTTTTTATCATGAAATTATGTCAGATTTTATTAAATGCTTTCTCTGCTTCTTTTGGGATAATTGCACCATTTTTATCCTTCATTCTGTTAGTGTGGTGTATCATGATTACAGATTTATGTATGTTGAACCATCCTTGCATCCAAAGAATAAATCCCACTTGTTCATGTTTTATGATCCTTTTACTGTCCCATTTAATGATCCACTTAGGGTTCTGTTTTTGAGTCTCTGAACAAAGATAATTCACATAAACCTTGCCAGATACCACCTGTTTTATTTTATTATCCTTTGGGCTTATAATAATTTCAGAGGTTTCTTCCCCCCAAGAAGTTGTCCCACTATATAGTGGCATCACTGATGTTGTTTTCTCTACTTTAAAGACCACAGGTGATATCAGTGGTCTAAAATCAATGAAACTGGGGCTCCTGGGTGGCTCAGTAGGTTAAACATCTGCCTTCAGCTCAGGTCATGATCACATCGTCCTGGGATTGAGATCTGCATCAGGCTTCCTGCTCAGCAGGGAGCTGCTTCTCCCTCTCCCACTCACCCTGCTTGTGTTCCCTCTCTCACTCTCTCTGTCAAATAAATACATAAAGTCAATGAAACTGAAATAAGTTCTTTTTTAAGTTATGTTAGTCACCATATAGTACATCATTAATTTTTGATGTAGTGTTCCATGATTCATTGTGTGCATATAACACCCAGGGCTCCATGCAATCCGTACCCTCCTTAACTTCTTTAGCTCTTATGTTAGAACAAGAGTCATGGAAAGGGAGAGGGGAAAAAAGAAGACATGCTGATGGAACAGGAAGACAGTAATTTATCAGAGATCCTGTTATTTATTCATGTCCTGTTTCCAAAAGAAATACATTGGCCCATGGAAGTGGAGCTTAGGAGAAGGAACCAGTTCAGGGACCTGAAGCAGGGGAAGCTAGAGAGGTAGGACAAAAGCCAGGAGAGTGTGGCTTCATGGATGCCCAGAGAAGATGATTCATGGAGGAAAGAGTAAGCAAAGGTCAAAGATTGTAGAAATTTGAGTGAACAAAGGACAGAAATGATCACTGTGTTTAGGCACATGGAGAGAGTTCGTGTTGTGGTGTCTCAGGTGCCATGATGGAGGGTAGAAGCATGACTCGGGAGGATTCAATAGAGAACAAAGGAGGAGAAGGAGGAGACGTAACTAGTGGCAGTTCTTTGGAGAAGCTTCATGGCAATGCTCTTCGGAGAGTGTTGAGTGGCTACAGTAGGACCAGTCACCTTGCCCTCTAATGACCTCGCTCTACAAGGGGTCACATCAGCTGTAGTCTATAGTTTCAAAAAGTAGATGAGTGTCCCTTTCTCCAGCTGGATACAGCAAATGAGCGGGGGTTGGCAGGTTTTCCAGTTCTCCTGACTCCTGGAGATTATAGGAAATATTAACGTTTGTGATTATTCTTTGTCCAGGGAAACCCACCCAGTCTTTTGCAGATAGTTAACCCCTCATGGTGTAGTTGTAGCAGGTAAGGAAAAACATAACAGGGTTCTTAGTCTGATGTATATCTTTACTAAATAATTGTTTTATTTCAATTTTTATTTTTAAAGAAAAGCAGGATTGATTTAATTAATTAATTAATGAAACACAATATCCACTGGAACAGAATCATCACACTGTAGGATTGTGGAATAGTTTGTCATTTTCATTATATAAGCAGTTTGATGCCAAACTAAAAACACTCCTTTTGTCAGGGGAAAGCATTTCAGGGCCAAATGGTAGAATCACTTGCATTTTCTTTATTGTCTGCCCTGAACATCATTTTTTTTTTCCTTCTTATTTTTTTTAACAGTGATAAGATTCTGGTCAAATTTATTTCTGGTCAGTTTTGGTGTCCTGTAATACAATATTGCTTGAAAACTTTCTGAGTATTTATCTTCTACTTCAAAGAGGGAGAGGATTTCAAGAAGGCTTTTGATTTCTTTGAGAGCTGGAAAGATGTGTCTGTGATACCAGGTGATCCAACGAGGAGGTTACAGAAAGGCAGGAGCGGGGACCCCCAGAGAGTTTCAGATCACTCTGACTTGTTAACATATCAGGGAGGAGAAGGTCATCCACCTCCCCCCCCCCCCGCCCCAAGAAGAGAGCAGTGTTAAACTTTAATTATAAATTTTGGTGTTGCATAACATTGTAGACAAAAAAAAAAATCTTCCTTTTGACTAACTAATTATCTCTTTATGATTTTCAAATTTTATTTCAAGGAAAAAAACTACTTCTGGATTTGCTTTCTATAACTACAATATTGTTGACCCTAGTGTTTATCTTGGGTTCTGTTGTAATCCCTACCTCTCTTATGTCAAAACTAATGTGGTTTGTATGGGAAGATCATGGTTTATATCTATTTTAAATTCTGTATTTATCTCCCCTAATAGTCCATTTTATTGATACCATTCCCTTTGTTAACATTTCCTGGGTATTTTCTATTTTATTTTGCTTTTTAAGACTCTAAGTAATATTACCAAGAATTGATAATGAATTTCTATTAAATCCTGTCTTCGAAATTTTGAAAATATCACTTGTAAATGAAAACCTAAACCTGGTTTGGTTAAACTAAAGAAATGGTGAGGGGCACTGGGGTGGTTCAGTTAGTTAAGCGTCAGACTCTTGTTCTCAGCTCAGGTCCTGGTTGCAGGGTCATGAGTTCAAGCCTTGCATTGGGCTCCACACTGGGCATAGAGCTTACAAGAAAGAAAGAAGGAAAGGAAGGAAGGAAGGAAGGAAGGAAGGAAGGAAGGAAGGAAGAAAAGGAAAGAAAAAGAAAGAAAGAAAGAAAGAAAGAAAGAAAAGGAAAGAAAGAAAGAAAGAAAGAAAGGTGAATAAAGCTGTAGAGACCAATATGCAAAAGTAAAAAGTTTTCATTAAAAAAACAATTTTTAGAAATCCAGGAATGCATGATCTCTAACTACTCTAAATAATTCTTTATTATTTATCTGGTACTAAAGATTTTCCTTCTTCTTGGCTAAAATGTTAAGAACTAGTAACTATCATTCAATACAGTATCTTGTAATTAATGTTCAGCTCTTAAACACATTTTGTTACTGAGCAAGATATTTTTGAAAGCTGACTTCTCTTGTTTTCTCCTGACTGACTTTTAAGTTCTTAATTGCAATATGTGTTTTGTCTCACAGTGCTTCTCAATAGCACGCTCTTTTAAAAATGAGCTACTTTTTCTCTGCAAAGAACAAAACTTTAAAAATACACACTTGGAAATGTTCAAGTTAGAAAGAATAGAACCATGAACTCCATTTGCTTAATACTTGGTTTCATCTCCTGCCAAGATTTTGCCCTATTGGTGGTCTTTATCCATCTTTTTTTTTTTTTTTGCTGATGTTTTTTAAAAAATATTTATTTATTTATTTTAGAGAAAGCATGAACAAGAGGGGCAGAGGGAGAGAGAGAGAATCTCAAGCAGGCTCCTCATTGAGTGTGGCATCTGATGTGGGCCTCTGTCTTAGGACTCTGAGATCAGGGCCTGAGTCAAAACCAAGAACTGGACCTTAACTAACTGAGCCACCCAGGTGCCCCCCTTTGCTGAAGTATTTAAAAGCAAACTTCACACAGTACATTGTTGCATTTCTATACACCTCAATATCCTCTAAAAAACATGAGCCATAACATAACCACAGTGTAATTATCATGCCTATCATTTCTTGTTACCCCGTGATCCCTCTTTCATAATCAGATTTCTTCCAGTTACCACTCAAGGTCATTTCACTGTTGGTTTGATTGGATCAGGACCCAAACAGGATCCACACAGTAATTTGGTTGTTGCTTTTCCTAAATCTCTCTTAATCTGGAGTGGTTCTCCTTTTTTCTTTTTCCTTTCTCCAGGTGACTCTTTGCAAGAACTAAGTGTGTTCTTTGGAATGTTTTCCCTTTGGATTTGTCTGTTTGCTTCTTTGTGGTGGTGTTTAACTTGCTCTTCTTTTCGTCTCTTTCCAGTAAATGAGAGATGCATTCAGGCTTGATTTTTTTCCCCCCATTTTGGCAAGAACACTTAATGGGAGGGGCTATGTGCCTCATGTTGATCTCCTTGTGAGGCACACAGTGCCTGGTTTTCTCATTTCTCAGAATGCTAAGTTTGATCCCTGGTTCCTTTATTTGTAGTGCTGTCATCCTCTTATCTGCATACGCTTATCCATTGGTGACTATTGCATGGGATTGCAAAATGGTCATTTCCTAGTACTGTTTTTCCTTCCACACCAGTTACTTAAATTCTTTGGTAAAGAATAACGTTTCCCTTGTTAAACAATCTATAGGATTACCCTAACATGTATTTATTCCAAAAAGGTAGAATAAATATTTAATTCTGTTTTTTCTTTTTAAAACTGCTCCTTTGGCCTGGTGGTCCGTTTGCTGCTAACAATTTCCCCGCAGAATCTGCAGCTGGCTGTCAGGCAAAGTAACCAACCAATCTCCCTGCGTCTGCTAGACCTAGCCAGTGAACACTTGGTTAGAACATTGCCACAGGGTTCCTGAGACTTAGAGATTAAGAGCAGCCCTTTCTGGAAAATGTTTCCAAAATTATACTCCAGATCAGATTGAAAAACTGAAAATATTTGCAGATTGTGAAGCCACTGATTGAAGATGTGTTTTCATAGCATGCTGACCATGCCACATGAAGTGTCACATCCTTCCTACATCCATAGCTTGAAAACCACAGATTTACTTCTTTTTTTTTTTTTAAGATTTTATTTATTTATTTGACAGAGAGATCACAAGCAGGCAGAGAGGCAGGCAGAGAGAGAGGAGGAAGCAGGCTCCCTGCTGAGCAGAGAGCCTGACGTGGGGCTCGATCCCAGGACTCCGAGATCATGACCTGAGCCGAAGGCAGCGGCCCAACCCACTGAGCCACCCAGGCGCCCCACAGATTTACTTCTTATTGGATTGATGTTCTTTACCACCAACGGTGATGTCAGACAATAGACTGGGTCTGTCTGGCCTCTCAGTTTAAGTACCAGAACTTGCCTGTTTTTAAGAGACAGAAACGCAAATTCTAGATAACACAGGGAAAATTCATTGGAAAGGCTATGGGCGTAGCTCACAGGACTGAAGGGCAAGTTACAGAATGTTTAGCTGCTCTAGGGATTTTAAGGACTTCATTTGGACTTGAACGTCTCAAACACTGTCTCTTCTTAACTGATTGACAGATTTGTTCCCTTGAACACTTCCGTGTGGTGGTGGCCATGGCAACAAGCCACAGAAGAAGTGTTTTTTTATTAACTTATTTTATTTAAATTCAGTTAGTTAACACACAGTGTATCATTAGTTTCAAATGCAGATTTCATTTATTCATCCTTTGCATGTAAAACCTAATGCTCAGTACATCACATGCCCTCCTTACTGCTCATCAGTCCGTTTCTCCATCCCCCCACCAACCTCCCCTCTAGCAATCCTCAGTTTGTCTCCTGTGGTTGAGAGTCTCTTACGGTTTGTCTCCCTCTCTGATTTCAACTTGTTTTATTTTTCCATCCTTTCCCTATGCTCCTCTGTTTTGTTTCTTAAATTCCACATATGAGTGAAACCAAATGATAATTGTCTTTCTCTAATTGACTTATTTCACTCAGCATAATACCCTCCAATTCCATCCATGACATTGTAAATGGTAAGATTTCATCCTCATTGCCGAGTAATATTCCAGTGTGTGTGTGTGTGTGTGTGTGTGTGTGTGTGTGTATAGTACATTGTCTTTATCCATTCATCTGTTGATGGACATCTGGGCTCTTTCCATATTGTGGACCCGGCTGCTATAAACATTGGGGTGCACATGCCTCTTCAGATGACCACATAAGTGTCTTTGGTGTAAACACCTAGTAGTGTAATTGCTGGGTCATAGGGTAGCTCCATTTTTAACTTCTTGAGGAACCTCCATACTGTTTTCCGGAGTGGCTGCACCAGCTTGCATTCCCACCAACAGTGTAGGAGGGTTCCTCTTTCTCCATGTCCTCACCAACATCTGTCATTTCTTGACTTGTTAATTTTAGCCATTCTGACTGGTGTGAGATGGTATCTCATTGTGGTTTTGATTTGTATTTTCCTGCTGCTGAGTGATGTTAAGCACTTTTTCATGTGTCTGTTGGCTATTTGTATGTCTTCTTTGAAGAAATGTCTGTTCATGTCTTCTGCCCATTTCTTGACTGGATTATTTGAGTTTGTAAGTTTTTTCATATATCTTGGGTACTAGTCCTTTATCTGATATGTCATTTGTAAATATCTTCTCCCATTCTGTAGGTTGTCCTTTAGTTTTGTTGACTATTTCCTTTCCTGTGTGAAAGCTTTTTATCTTGATGAAGTCCCGGTAGTGCATTTTTGCTTTTGTTTCCCTTGCCTTTGGAGACGTGTCCAGCAAGACTTTGCTACAGCTAAGGTTGAAGAGGTTGCTGCCTGTGTTCTCCTCTAGGATTCTGATGGATTCTTGTCTCACATTGAGGTCTTTCATCTATTTTGAGTTTATCTTTGTGTATGGTATAAGAAGATGGTCCAGTTTCATTTTTCTACATGTAGCTGTCCAATTTTCCCAACACTATTTGTTGAAGAGACTGTCTTTTTTTAAACATCAAGACACTGCTTGGACTATTCTGAGAAATGTGCTCACCTCTAGACCAATTACTGTCTCTAAGAGAAGTGGATGCTCTGATTGGTCTACTCTGGGTCAACTGTCCATCTTATGCATATATGAGAGGAGAGAACAGTGATGGGACCCACCATTCTAGATGAGAAGTATAAATCTCCAGCTTCCAAAATAATATTTCCATATAGCAGATGCTTATCAAAATTTTGTGGAAGAATCATTGGGACTCAAGAAAGACTGACTGCTTTCATGTAATACATTACATTTGTAGAAGGAATCTGTTTGACACAACATATTCCATAAAGTCACACTGACTTGTATTTGCTCTTTGGGTTCTTGGATCCTCAACACATAATACTTAAACTTGCTGTGGTTTTGTTTTTCTTTTTTTCTTTTTTTTTTTTTTTATAATTTTATTTTTTATAAACATATATATATATATATATTTTTTCCCCCAGGGGTACAGGTCTGTGAATCTCCACGTTTACAAACTTCACAGCACTCACCATAGCACATACCCTACCCAATGTCCATAACCCCCCCCCAACCCCCCTCTGCCCAGCAACCCTCAGTTTGTTTTGTGAGATTAAGAGTCACTTATGGTTTGTCTCCCTCCCAATCCCAACTTGTTTCATTTACTCTTCTCCTACCACATTAACCCCCCATGTTGCATCTCCTCTCCCTCATATCAGGGAGATCATATGATAGTTGTCTTTCTCCGATTGACTTATTTCGCTAAGCATGATACCCTCTAGTTCCATCCATGTTGTCGCAAATGGCAAGATTTCATTTCTTTTGATGGCTGCATAGTATTCCATTGTATATATATACCACATCTTCTTTATCCATTCGTCTGTTGATGGACATCTAGGTTCTTTCCATAGTTTGGCTATTGTAGACATTGCTGCTATAAACATTCGGGTGCACGTGCCCCTTCGGATCACTACCTTTGTATCTTTAGGGTAAATACCCAGCAGTGCAATTGCTGGGTCATAGGGTAGTTCTATTTTCAACATTTTGAGGAACCTCCATGCTGTTTTCCAGAGTGGTTGCACCAGCTTGCATTCCCACCAACAGTGTAGGAGGGTTCCCCTTTCTCCGCATCCTCGCCAGCATCTGTCATTTCCGGACTTGTTAATTTTAGCCATTCTGACTGGTGTGAGGTGGTATCTCATTGTGGTTTTGATTTGTATTTCCCTGATGCCGAGTGATATGGAGCACTTTTTCATGTGTCTGTTGGCCATCTGGATGTCTTCTTTGCAGAAATGTCTGTTCATGTCTTCTGCCCATTTCTTGATGGGATTATTTGTTCTTTGGGTGTTGAGTTTGCTAAGTTCTTTATAGATTCTGGACACTAGCCCTTTATCTGATATGTCGTTTGAAAATATCTTCTCCCATTCTGTCAGTTGTCTTTTGGTTTTGTTAACTGTTTCCTTTGCTGTGCAAAAGCTTTTGATCTTGATAAAATCCCAATAGTTCATTTTTGCCCTTGCTTCCCTTGCCTTTGGCGATGTTCCTAGGAAGATGTTGCTGCGGCTGAGGTCGAAGAGGTTTCTGCCTGTGTTCTCCTCAAGGATGTTGATGGATTCCTTTCTCACATTGAGGTCCTTCATCCATTTTGAGTCTATTTTCGTGTGTGGTGTAAGGAAATGATCCAATTTCATTTTTCTGCATGTGGCTGTCCAATTTTCCCAACACCATTTATTGAAGAGGCTGTCTTTTTTCCATTGGACATTCTTTCCTGCTTTGTCGAAGATTAGTTGACCATAGAGTTGAGGGTCTATTTCTGGGCTCTCTATTCTGTTCCATTGATCTATGTGTCTGTTTTTGTGCCAGTACCATGCTGTCTTGATGATGACAGCTTTGTAATAGAGCTTGAAGTCCGGAATTGTGATGCCACCAACTCTGGCTTTCTTTTTCAATATTCCTTTGGCTATTCGCGGTCTTTTCTGGTTCCATATAAATTTTAGGATTATTTGTTCCATTTCTTTGAAAAAAATGGATGGTACTTTGATAGGAATTGCATTAAATGTGTAGATTGCTTTAGGTAGCATAGACATTTTCACAATATTTATTCTTCCAATCCAGGAGCATGGAACATTTTTCCATTTCTTTGTGTCTTCCTCAATTTCTTTCATGAGTACTTTATAGTTTTCTGTGTATAGATTCTTAGCCTCTTTGGTTAGGTTTATTCCTAGGTATCTTATAGTTTTGGGTGCAATTGTAAATGGGATGGACTCCTTAATTTCTCTTTCTTCTGTCTTATTGTTGGTGTAGAGAAATGCGACTGATTTCTGTGCATTGATTTTATATCCTGACACATTACTGAATTCCTGTACAAGTTCTAGCAGTTTTGGAGTGGAGTCTTTTGGGTTTTCCACATATAGTATCATATCATCTGCGAAGAGTGATAGTTTGACTTCTTCTTTGCCGATTTGGATGCCTTTAATTTCTTTTTGTTGTCTGATTGCTGAGGCTAGGACTTCTAGTACTATGTTGAATAGCAGTGGTGATAACGGACATCCCTGCCGTGTTCCTGACCTTAGCGGAAAAGCTTTCAGTTTTTCTCCATTGAGAATGATATTTGCGATGGGTTTTTCATAGATGGCTTTGATAATATTGAGGTATGTGCCCTCTATCCCTACACTTTGAAGAGTTTTGATCAGGAAGGGATGCTGTACTTTGTCAAATGCTTTTTCAGCATCTATGGAGAGTATCATATGGTTCCTGTTTTTTCTTTTATTAATGTGTTGTATCACATTGATTGATTTGCGGATGTTGAACCAACCTTGCAGCCCTGGAATAAATCCCACTTGGTCGTGGTGAATAATCCTTTTAATGTACTGTTGAATCCTATTGGCTAGTATTTTGGTGAGAATTTTTGCATCTGTGTTCATCAAGGATATTGGTCTGTAGTTCTCTTTTTTGATGGGATCCTTGTCTGGTTTGGGGATCAAGGTGAGGCTGGCCTCATAAAATGAGTTTGGAAGTTTTCCTTCCATTTCTATTTTTTGGAACAGTCTCAGGAGAATAGGAATTAGTTCTTCTTTAAATGTTTGGTAGAATTCCCCCGGGAAGCCGTCTGGCCCTGGGCTTTTGTTTGTTTGGAGCTTTTGATGACTGTTTCAATCTCCTTACTGGTTATGGGTCTGTTCAGGCTTTCTATTTCTTCCTGGTTCAGTTGTGGTAGTTTATATGTCTCTAGGAATGCATCCATTTCTTCCAGATTGTCAAATTTGTTGGCATAGAGTTGCTCATAATATGTTCTTATAATTGTCCGTATTTCTTTGGTGTTAGTTGTGATCTCTCCTCTTTCATTCATGATTTTATTGATTTGGGTCCTTTCTCTTTTCTTTTTGATAAGTCTGGCCAGGGGCTTATCAATCTTATTAATTCTTTCAAAGAACCAGCTCCTAGTTTCGTTGATTTGTTCTATTGTTTTTTTGGTTTCTATTTCATTGATTTCTGCTCTGATCTTTATGATTTCTCTTCTCCTGCTGGGTTTAGGGTTTCTTTCTTGTTCTTTCTCCAGCTCCTTTAGGTGTAGGGTTAGGTTGTGTACCTGAGACCTTTCTTGTTTCTTGAGAAAGTCTTGTACTGCTATATATTTTCCTCTCAGGACTGCCTTTGTTGTGTCCCACAGATTTTGAACTGTTGTATTTTCATTATCATTTGTTTCCATGAATTTTTTCAATTCTTCTTTAATTTCCTGGTTGACCCATTCATTCTTTAGAAGGATGCTGTTTAGTCGCCATATATTTGGGTTCTTTCCAAATTTCCTCTTGCGATTGAGTTCTAGCTTCAGAGCATTGTGGTCTGAAAATATGCAGGGAATGATCCCAATTTTTTGATAACAGTTAAGACCTGATTTAGAACCAAGGATGTGATCTATTCTGGAGAATGTTCCATGGGCACTAGAGAAGAATGTGTATTCTGTTGCTTTGGGATGAAATGTTTTGAATATATCTGTGATGTCCATCTGGTCCAGTGTGTCATTTAAGGCCTTTATTTCCTTGTTGATCTTTTGCTTGGATGATCTGTCCATTTCAGTGAGGGGAGTGTTAAAGTCCCCTACTATTATTGTATGATTGTCGATGTGTTTCTTTGATTTTGTTATTAATTGGTTTATATAGTTGGCTGCTCCCACGTTAGGGGCATAGATATTTACAATTGTTAGATCTTCTTGTTGGACAGATCCTTTGAGTATGATATAGTGTCCATCTTCATCTCTTATTATAGTCTTTGGTTTAAAATCTAAGTGATCTGATATAAGGATTGCCACTCCTGCTTTCTTCTGATGTCCATTAGCATGGTAAATTCTTTTCCACCCCCTCACTTTAAATCTGAAAGTGTCTTCGGGTTTAAAATGAGTTTCTTGTAGGCAACATATAGATGGGTTTTGTTTTTTTATCCATTCTGATACCCTGTGTCTTTTGATTGGGGCATTTAGCCCATTTACATTCAGGGTAACTATTGAGAGATATGAATTTAGTGCCATTGTATTGCCTGTAAGGTGACTGCTATTGTATATTGTTTCTGTTCCTTTCTGATCTACTACTTTTAGGTTCTCTCTTTGCTTAGAGGACACCTTTCAATATTTCCTGTAGAGCTGGCTTGGTGTTTGCAAATTCTTTCAGTTTTTGTTTGTCCTGGAAGCTTTTAATCTCTCCTTCTATTTTCAATGATAGCCTAGCTGGATATAGTATTCTTGGCTGCATGTTTTTCTCGTTTAGTACTCTGAATATATCATGCCAGCTCTTTCTGGCCTGCCAGGTCTCTGTGGATAAGTCTGCTGCCAATCTAATATTTTTACCATTGTATGTTACAGACTTCTTCTCCCGGGCTGCTTTCAGGATTTTCTCTTTGTCACTAAGACTTGTAAATTTGACTATTAGGTGACGGGGTGTGGACCTATTCTTATTGATTTTGAGTGGGGTTCTCTGAACCTCCTGGATTTTGATGCTTGTTCCCTTTGCCATATTGGGGAAATTCTCTCCAATAATTCTCTCCAATATACCTTCTGCTCCCCTCTCTCTTTCTTCTTCTTCTGGAATCCCAATTATTCTAATGTTGTTTCGTCTGATGGTGTCCCTTATCTCTCGAATTCTGCCCTCGTGGTCCAGTAGTTGTTTGTCCCTCTTTTGTTCAGCTTCCTTATTCTCTGTCATCTGGTCTTCTATATTGCTAATTCTTTCTTCTGCCTCATTTATCCTAGCAGTGAGAGCCTCCATTTTTGATTGCACCTCATTAATAGCTTTTTTTATTTCAACTTGATTAGATTTTAGTTCTTTTATTTCTCCAGAAAGGGCTTTTATATCTCCCGAGAGGGTTTCTCTAATATCTTCCATGCCTTTTTCGAGCCCAGCTAGAACCTTGAGAATCGTCATTCTGAACTCTAAATCTGACATATTACCAATGTCTGTATTGATTAGGTCCTTAGCCTTTGGTACTGCCTCTTGTTCTTTTTTTTGTGGTGAATTTTTCCGCCTTGTCATTTTGTCCAGATAAGAGTATATGAAGGAGTAAGTAAAATACTAAAAGGGTGGCAACAACCCCAGGAAAATATGCTTTAGCCAAATCAGAAGAGATCCCAAATCGTGAGGGGGGGGGGGG
>NW_022631120.1:1407593-1494118 GCF_010015895.1 Lontra canadensis | reverse complement strand
AAAAAAGAAAACCAATAATGAAAAAAATATAAAAAGGAAAAAATATATATATATTAGATAAACTAGTTAAAAAACGTTAAAAAAGAAAAGGGTAAAAGTTTAAAAAAATTTAGCAGAAGAAGAGAAAAAAATTGAAAAAGAAAAAAAAATTAAATTAACTGCAAGGCTAAAGAATCATGGGGAGAAAGCCATGAGTTCCGTGCTTTGCTTTCTCCTCCTCTGGAATTCCGCTGCTCTCCTTGGTATTGAAACCGCACTCCTCGTAAGTGAACTTGGTCCTGGCTGGGTTTCTTGTTGATCTTCTGGGGGAGGGGCCTGTTGTAGTGATTTTCAAGTGTCTTTGCCCCAGGCGGAGTCGCACTGCCCTTACCAGGGCCCGGGCTGAGTAATCCGCTCGGGTTTGCTTTCGGGAGCTGTTGTTCCCTGAGCGCTTTCCGTAGAGTCCGGAGGACGGGAAGGAAGATGGCGGCCTCCCAGTTTCCGGCCCGGAGGAGCCGAGAGCTCGGGGTCCCGCTCCTCAGTGCGCCCTCAGGAAACAGCGTCCAATTACTCCCGTCTGCCTGGCCTCCGGCTGCGCTCCGAGCTCACCGAGCCTGCGACCGGTTCAAGGTAAGCCCGAGCTGTGAGCTCACTCCTCGGCTCCGTCTCTGTAGCCGGCTTCCCTGTTCTAATACCTGCGAGCTCTGCGACACTCAGACACCCCGATCCTTCTGTGACCCTGCGGGACCTGAGGCCACACTGGCCCCGCGTGGGCTTCACCCCAGTTAAGCCTCTGGAGCGATGTCCCTCAGCGGAACAGACTTTTAAAAGTCCCGATTTTGTGCTCCGTTGCTCCGCCGCTTGCCGGGAGCCGGCCCCTCCCCCCGCGGTCTATCTTCCTGTCGCTTTGGATTCACTTCTCCGCCAGTCCTACCTTTCAGCAAGTGGTTGATTTTCTGTTTCTAGAATTGCTGTTCTTCTTCTCTTCGATCTCCCGTTGGATTTGTAGGTGTTTGCAATCTTTAGATAAGCTATCTAGCTGATCTCCCGCAACCTGAAGTAGTCTCAGCTGCTACTTCTCCGCCATCTTGACTCGTCTCCTGGTTTTGTTTTTCTTTAAAAAACACTCTGTTCCAACCCTCACAGTGTCTCAAAGGTAACGTTAATTTCTCACATTTAAGCCTTTAAAGTGACATAATTAATTTCTCTAGTACGAAAACAGTGGGCTATCAGAACCTATAAACCTCAGCGTGTTTCAACATGTATTTGAGTGTTGAACCCTTTCCTGTTGGTCATGGTACCTGGACACTTTTTTGTGCTTCAGTGTGAGAGACAGTGTATACATGAAGATGAAGCCAAACAAAACCTTTTCTTTTTAACTGTCTTTATCCAGTGATTCTTTTTTATTCCAACAAATAGAGAACTATTTTTTTCAGTCATAAAAATGACCACAAAGCTGTCATCATCATTGTTTCCTGAGCATGTGGGTAACTCAACCTAGACTGATAATTATAACTCCCTGCTACCCAATGTGACAAACCTCACCTCATTTTTATCTAATAAGATATTATGACCCTAAATTCATTTTTTATATGTGGATTCATTTGGATAACTTAAAATCATGGAACTCTCTAGGAAGAAACAGTGCTTTTCATTAGGAAGCAGAAATGTGTAATGTTTTTCTATCATTTCCTGAACTAATGAAATCTTGATGCAACCGGATGCAATATTATATATCAAAAAAGTATTTCAGATAAAGCTTGGGGCATATTGGTTGTGAATAATTGTTCTTCATTTTTTCAAGTTCTTCAATTTTACTAGGACTCCTCACCATCACTGTAAAAAAAAGATTCTGGAATCATTGAAAAACATTAAGTAAATACTCAAATGCCTTTAATAGTTCGTCTCCTCAACTATTGTTGGTGTGCAATGTCAAAGGGAATTTCACATTTCCAAGGCAACGAAGTGTTGAATTTTTGTCCTCTCTCTCCCCTCATGGTAGATGTTCATCAAGTTGATAATGAAATCTGTAGCAACATCACGTTGTTTTGATGGTTTTAGATGCAGGAGAGTTTGGAAGCCAATCTGCAGTTCATTTAACTTGTGCCCACGCCATCTGCTTACCTGCATCACTCCGCCAGCCAGCCTGCTTCTTTTCTCCTAGCGTCTACAGAGATGATTAACCTGGATGAAGATTCCTGGCAGCCTCAGTTGACTTCCTGAATCTTCCACACCATCCAGAATTCCCTGGTGGAGCCTGGCAGGATATTTGGAAAAGCAAAGAGGCATTTTTGGCTCAGGAGACAGTAGACATAAATGTCAGCTCGTGAACCATCACTGAGGAGAATGACTTCAGGGTTCAAGGCTTGTTGGAAATAAATTTCAAGTCACCAGCTAACTATTATATAAAACCACCAAGAAGGGAAATATTCTGGGCTGCTCCATCTCCTATGTTTATTCTGTAGCAACAGGAATAGTGTAGTTCAACTAAGTATAATGTGCCAAAAAATTGTTTTCAAAGTCACTTGGAGGGTAAGATAAGTAATTACTTTCTTCCTTCCTGACCTATAGCAGAGATAAGTTGGCCCTAGAAGTTTGATACCATTGGATGATAGGGGCTATGCTTTTTAATTCGCCTTGGGATATCATTGAATGAAGATCCATTATATGGGGTTAGCCAGGGCAGCAACCTGGGTGACATCAAATCTTCTCTGAGTGAACCACAGAGTGTCTGGCCTTCGATTTGCACCATGAATATGAGTCATGGATCTTCCCTATCATTATCCCCCATGTATGTGGTTTCAGTCCTCATGTCCATTTGACCTTTGGACAGCACAACTGCCGGGAACTGCCCATTTGTCCTAGTCAGAAGCAAGGAAGAGTATGAAAACTGATTATGGAATATAGGCCTGTAAGTCAGAGGTGAGAAGTCCCTTATTTCAACAGCCCTCAGGCAGCAGAACTTTCTCTTGCCCTGTTGTCAGGCTGGTGCTGCGCACAGATCCGTCACTGGGACATCAGTCAGAATAATTCATGGCGGTCATATGTTTCCTTGTGTACAGTCCAACGGCGTGTTCTTACATTGGGCATCTGGATGTCTTTATTGGCAGCTGGCAAGGGAATATTTTTCTGAGGAAAGTTCTCCATATTAATAACAAAGGAAGAAGGAAAATAAGAAAGACAGATCTAAGACTACTGCATGTCAACACAGGGGAGTGGTTTTATGGTAAGAGTCGACACTTCAGATGAAAGCATCCCATTGGACATGATGAGTTCTCTCCTTCAGATTCAATTGTGTATGGTTAATTGACATTCCTTGGCACCACTGCTCTGGGCTGACTTTTCTCAAAATTGTGAAGTTGGTCATACATGTTTTCCATGGCTTCCAGCTTCCCTTTTTGAGCACAGTGTTTGTCTTTCTGACCCCCCTTACAACAGCACTCCTCAGGACATTCTCCTTGGGGCTGCTTCTTCCACTGCAGCCACAATCTTCCTCTCTCCTATACATTGTGGTAAAAGTACTACTGCTATTATAAGCCTACCTAACATTTGCTGAAATGTTAGAGATAAAGGGTTATTGATTATGTTCCTTCTTTTTTTTTTTTAAACAGAGGATTCCAGGGTATCTGTGATATTGACACCATGAAAGGGCCCATAAACAGTGGATATCACAGTCCAAGATAACTCCAAATTTTGATGTCTGTTGAAGTAATTAACTATATTCTCTTGTTCCTTAGAGGGTGTTCCACTGATCAGTGGTTGACATCACCTGGGAGCTTACTAAAAAAGAAGGCTCTAAGGCTCTATCCCAGAGCCACTGAGTCAGAGTCTACCTTTTAGCAAGAGCCCCAAGAAATGATTCTTCACATTAGTGTTTGAGAAAAACATATTTACTCCATAACAAGTTTGAGTAATAATAAATGCCATCCTGTGTCAGGCTTCTGGTCAAGACAGAAAGAAATGATCCTGCCATAGATGAGGGCAAGAAAAGCTTCATAGAGGGCAGTGGCTCTCCAAACTTAATGTGCATGAGAATCATCTGGGATTCTTCTTGAAACAAATTTCTGGGTCCCAACCTCAGAATTTCTGACTTAGGTCTGGGGGGGGACCTAAGAATATGCATTTCTAGCCAGTTCCCTGGTAATGCTGATCCTATGGTTCTGGGGACACACTTTGGGAAACAGTGACATTCAGTGATGTGTGTATTGGGAACAATCTATGTTGGTTGGGGCCCTGGACAGAAACTCTCTGGCCAGAGCTCTGTTAGGTCCTTACGTATACATGAGAAACACTTCAGAAGACTTAGATCAGGATTTAAGGGCAGTCTTTACCACAACCTAGGCTATGTCCTATTTTCATGATTTCTTGAGACGACTCCTCCTCCTCCTCCTCCTTCCCCTCCTCTCCCTCCTCCCACTCCTTCCTCCTCTTCTTCTTCTTTTTCCTCTTCTTCTTCTTCTTCCTCCTCCTCCTCCTTCTTCTTCCTCTTCTTCTTCTTCTTTTCATTTTTTTTAAGCAATCAGGGAGTTCTTTCAGAGTTGGCCAAAATTGTGCCTGCTGGTGAACCCAGGCACAGTTCGAACAACTCATTACCCCTGATATTCTTAATTTACTGGGTACTGGAAAAATCCAAAGTCTAACTTTCCAGCAGTATGAAGTAGCCTGGAGCCAAATGACAGAGAATTCCCAGTATGTTTGGAACCCAACTGTATAGTCGCAGTCTTTTGGATTTCTACCAAATGGGACAAATACACTGCTCAGTCCACAAGCAACTCTAATTAACAAATTACTGCACTGTTTGCATAGATGATCTGTTAACGTCCAGGAATAAGTATGCTCCGGATCTTGGTGTTTTCGTAGTTACATGTGGCAACATTAAAAGCTGAATCTGTGTTCTAATGAACGTTTACATCTGTTGTGTGAATGATGGATCAAGTATCAGGCATGACAGTAGGATCTGATCGTTGGTGTCAAAGCTCATACATATTTAAGAACCTTCACCATGTCAACCTGAAATGTTACCAGTTCTCTTGTTAAGGAGATACCCCTTCAGGGAAAGGCAACCTAAAGGGTCAGGTTAAACCTTCCAGAGACACAGGAGGGTAAAGGTGGGCAGAGTTATATCAGAGTATACTGCAAAGTGAAGAGAGAGCTAGCGGTTTGTCATGATCAATGTTAAGAGTATCTGCAGGTGATGTCTCAAGGACAGGAACAACAATAAAAAATAAACAGAATGTAGAGTCTGTGGCTGTTGAAGTTTGTCGGGACATAATGTTGCATGTTTCTGAGAACTGCCTCCCGGTATATGTGCCTTTTCTCTTTCCTCTCAGTGTAGTTTCATATGTGAAAGAATTTCTCTGAAGGGGTTTAAAAAAATAATAGTATTCTAGAACCTGGGAAAATCCTTCAGGTTTCCTAGATTTCTTTTATATTTTAAAACCCCAACTGAAAGGCAACAAGGCCCTGGTCTAACCCACAGATGAGACGTGAGGGCTGGCACTTGCCACTGCCTTGTGAAGTGTGTAGGAAAGTAGGATCTTGTGATCAAATAGAATAAGTAACTGGGATGTTTCCATACAGCTCCAGGGAGTAAACGCTGTTGCCTTCTCTCTAGGCCCTCTTGCCAAAATCCTGCTGCTTTACTTCTCAAGTAAAAATAACAATCCTCTGTCCTACTTTTTGGTTATTAACATTTCTTAATTTGTAAGGACTTTCCTCATTTCATGGCATCTTCTAAAAGCTTTATTTCCCTGGGTTTTTGCTACTGTGTATCTAAATGAATTACAGTGAAAGCCACCTTGTCTAATACCTGGCAGTCTGCAAAAAGTCAACATTTTGAATGTTCATCTTCCATAGTGCCTGGGTGGGCTAAAACCAATTCTGTTGGAAAAAAAGATCTAGGCCAGAGTCAAGTTCATTCTGTGAAGATTAGAGAAGGCACAAATAAAATAAATAAAATAAAATAAAATAAAATATTCTGTCCCCAACTTCTCCAGGTAATGTTAGTATCACTAGGTTTAATGTTGAAGAATGAGAACATGACAGTCGGGCACAATGTAAGCTGACTTTTAGTTATCTATTTTTACTGTTTGAACAATCTTGACAAATACGTAAAGATCTTGTAAGAGTAACACACGTCCATGTGTGAAAACTCAGAACATGCAGAATATATAAAACAGGAAAGCCATGAGTCTTGATCATTTGTTCGATATGAAGCATTTAAAATATATTATGAATGTTTGTAACCCCGATTTGGCTTTTCTTCATGCATTGTATTCAGTCACTTACTACAGGGAGGTGTAATGACGTGGTACCAGTCTGGCCCCTGCTGACTTGGAGTAGCACTGGATGTGGCCAATGCTTTATTCAAAGGAAATACAAGGAGGTAGCAGATTTTAGAGCAGAGTTCTGCTCTATGAACACGCAAACCATGCTGACCAGAGACTAGATTTGAGTTGGTAAGACCAGTGACTTTTCCTGATACCCGTATTTAGTGTGGCCATGGGTAACCTGCATCTATTACCTCTCTTCCCTTGACCCCAGGACTACCCTGGACCTTATTCTCCCTTTGCATCGACACTGACTCTTCTACCTCCACTCTGCTTATTGAGGTTCCTTCCTAGGTTCAGATTTTAGCCCTCTCCTTCCTGCATGCTTCATCTGGATGACAGCCATCTGTTCTTTCTGCTTCAGCTGTCACCTCTGTGTGGTGAGTTCTAAATGAATGTAGCCAGACAAGACCCATGGGTTTTAAACCACCCATATATCTTTGCCACTGATACTTAACCAGGCTGCCCCTCATATGAGGCTCTGGATCGGGCACTGTGTGTGGCTAGGAGTTAGGCAGTGTGCCTTCTTGTCTTGGAGATGATGTTCTAGAAGGACTAGACAGACCACAGCCAAGTGATCAAATAATCCTGTAATTTAAGATGGCGGCAAATGTTTGTGAAGATTAATAAAGCTGAGTGATCCGAGGAAGAGAAATAGGGGTAGCGTATACTGTGTTGATAAGGTGGTCATGAAAATCTTGCTACAAAGGTGACATTGGAGCTGAGACTTGTCAGAGGAGGATGGCCATGTGAAAATCCTTGAGACACTCATGAAACAACACATGAAGACAAAGCAAGTGCAGAGGTCCCAAATGACATAGGTCACTGGATGTTCCTTTCAACTGAAAGGAAATGCATTACAGACTTAAGAGCAAAAATAGTTAATTCCAATTACAGTAATTCCCAGGATAGAGATGTATGGAAAAGGATGAGAACATTCTACAAGGGAATCTCATGTTAATAATAAACTCTAAAACTTTTATAATATCAGTATGTATTACCTTATAACATTTTTTAAGGTTTACAGTGGTATTCTATTTTATGATTATGCCATATTATGTTTAACCAATAGCCTTTTTATAAATTGAATTCCACAGAATCATTCTTTTTAATTACAGGAATTCCTAGTGTCTCAAAGGAAAATTATAACCACCAGGCAAATGTGTATAAAGCAGCATAGAGATGTTGGCAGTGAGGCAATGCGGGTGGGAAATCACCATCCGGGGGAGCTCTGCTCCTCCTCCTTTGGTTCTGTGATTATTCCAGGGGTCTTAGTTCTGTTGTTCCACCCATACTGTAAGTTTATTATTTTATATTATTTTTTATTAACATATAATGTATTACTTGCCCCAGGGGTACAGGTCTGTGAATCATCAGGCTTACACACTTCACAGCACTCACCATATCACTACCCTTCCCAGTGTCCATAACCTAGCCACCCTATCCCTCTCCCCTCCCCAGCAACCCCTAGTTTGTTTCATGAGATTAAGAGTCTCTTATGGTTTGTCTCCCTCCCGATCCCCTCTTGTTTCATTTTTTCCTTCCCTATGCCCTGCAGACCTCCACCCTGCCTCTTAAATTCCTTATATCAGAGAGATCATATGATAACTGTTTTTCTCTGATTGACTTATTTCACTCAGCATAATACCCTCTAGGTCCATCCTCATCATTGCAAATGGCGAGATTTCATTTCTTTTGATGGCTGCATAGCATTCCAGTGTGTGTGTGTGTGTGTGTCTTTATTACATCTTCTTTACCCATTCATCTGCTGATGGACATCTAGTTTCTTTCCATTGTTTGGCTATTGTGGACATTGTCACTATAAACATTTGGGTGCACGTGCCCCTTCAGATCACTACATTCGTATCTTTAGGGTAAATACCCAGTAGTGCAATTGCTGGGTTGTAGGGTAGTTCTATTTTCAACTTTTTTGAGGAACCTCCATGCTGTTTTCCAGGATGGTTGCACCAGCTTGCATTCCCACCAACAGTGTAGGAGGGTTCCCCTTTCTCTGCATCCTCGCCAGCATCTGTCATTTCCTGACTTGTTAATTTCAGCCATTATGACTAGTGTGAGGTGATATCTCACTGTGGTTTTGATTTGTATTTCCCTGATGCCGAGTGATATGGAGCACTTTTTCATGTGTCTGTTGGCCATCTGGTTGTCTTCTTTGCAGAAATGTCTGTTCACGTCCTCTGCCCATTTCTTGATTGGATTATTTGTTCTTTGGGTGAGTTTAATAAGTTCTTTATAGATTTTGGATACTAGCCCTTTATCTGATATGTCATTTGTGAATATCTTCTTTCATTCTGTCAGTTGTCTTTTGGTTTTGTTGACTATTTCCTTTGCTGTGCAAAAGCTTTTGATCTTGATGAAGTCCCAATATTTATATTTTTGCCCTTACTTCCCTTGCCTTTGGTGATGTTTCTAGGAAGAAATTGGTGCAGCTGAGGTCGAAGAGGTTGCTGCCTGTGTTCTCCTCAAGGATCTTGATGGATGTCTATCTCACATTGAGGTCTTTTATCCATTTTGAGGCTATTTTTGTGGGTGGTGTAAGGAAATGGTTCGGTTTTATTCTTCTGCATGTGGCTGTCCGGTATTCCCAATACCATTTGTTGAAGAGACTGTCTTTTTTCCATTGGACATTCTTTTCTGTTTTGTCGAAGATTAGTTGACCATAGAGTTGAGGGTCTATGTCTGGGCTCTCTATTTTGTTCCATTGATCTATGTGTCTATTTTTCTACCAGTACCATACCATCTTGATGATTACAGGTTTGTAATAGAGCTTGAAGTCTGGAATTGTGATCTGCCAACTTTGGCTTTCTTTTTCAACATTCCTGTGGCTATTCAGGGTCTTTTCTGGTTCCATATAAATTTTAGGATTATTTGTTCTATTTCTTTGAAAAACATTGATGGTATTTTGACAGGGATTGTGTTAAATGTGTAGGTTGCTTTAGGTAGCATAGACATTTTCACAGTATTTGTTCTTCTAATCCATGAGCATGGAACGTTTTTCCATTTCTTTGTGTCTTCCTCAATTTCCTTCATGAATAATTCATAGTTTTCTGAGTACAGATTCTTTGTCTCTTCGGTTGGGTTTATTCCTAGGTATCTTTTTTTTTTAAGATTTTATTTATTTATTTGACAGACAGAGATCACAAGTAGGCAGAGAGGTAGGCAGAGAGAGGGGGAAGCAGACTCCATGCCGAGCAGAGAGTCCAATGTGGGGCTCGATCCCAGGACCCTGAGATCATGACCTGAGCCGAAGGCAGAGGCTTAAACCACTGAGCCACCCAGACGCCCCATATTTCTAGGTATCTTATGGTTTGGGGTGCAATTATAAATGGGATCGATTCCTTAATTTCTCTTTCTTCTATCCTGCTGTTGGTGTATAGAAATGCAACTGATTTCTGTGCATTGATTTTATATCCTGACACTTTACTGAATTCCTATATGAGTTCTGCAGTTTTGGAGTGGAGTCTTTTGGAGTCTTTTTCCATGTAAAGTATTAAATCATCTGCAAAGAGTGAGAGTTTCACTTCTTCTTTGCTCATTCAGATGCCTTTTATTTCTTTTTGTTTTCTGATTTCTGAGGCCAGGACTTCTAGTACTATGTTGAATAGCAGTGGTGATAGTGGATGGGCCTGCTGTGTTCATGACCTTGGGAAAAGCTCTGTTTTTCCCCATTGAGAATGATATTGGCTGTGAGTTTTTCATAGCAGGCTTTGGTGATATTGAGGTATGTACTCTCTATGCCTACGTTTTGAAGAGTTGTGAAGAGTTTTAATCAAGAAAGGATGCTGTAATTAGTCAAATGCTTTTTCAGCATCTATTGAGAGTATCATATGGTCCTTGTTCTTTTATTGATGTATTGTATCACATTGATTGATTTGCAGATGTTGAACCAACCTTGCAGCCCTGGAATAAATCCCACTCTGTCATGGTGAATGATCCTTTTAATGTACTGTTGGATCCTATTGGCTAGTATTTTGGTGAGAATTTTCACATCTGTGTTCATCGAGGATATTGGTCTGTAATTCTCTTTTTTGATGGGGTCTTTGTCTGGTTTTGGGATCAAGGTAATGTTGGCCTCATAAAATGAGTTTGGAAGTTTTCCTTCCATTTCTATTTTTTGGAACAGTTTCAGGAGAATAGTTATTAATTCTTCCTTAAATGTTGGGTAACATTCCCCTGGGAAGCCATCTGGCCCTGGGCTCTTGTTTGTTTGGAGATTTTTGATGACTGCTTCAATATCCTTACTGGTTATGGGTCTGTTCAGGCTTTCTATTTCTTCCTGGTTCAGTTGTGGTAGTTTATATGTCTCTAGGAATGCATCCATTTCTTCCAGATTGTCAAATTTACTGGTTTATAGTTGCTCATAATATGTTCTTATAATTGTTTGTATTTCTTTGGTGTTGCTTGTGATCTCTCCTCTTCCATTCATGATTTTATTAATTTGGGTCCTTTCTCTTTTCTTTTTGATACGTCTGGCCAAGGGTTTATCAATCTTATTAATTCTTCCAAAGAACCAGATCCTAGTTTTGTTGATCTCTTCTACTGTTCTTTTGGTTTCTATTTCATTGGTTTCTCCTGTGATCTTTATAATTTCTCTTCTCCTGCAGGATTTAGGCTTTCTTTGCTATTCTTTCTCCAGGTCCTTTAGGTGTAGGGTTAGGTTTTGTACTTGAGACCATTCTTGTTCCTTGAGAAAGGCTATATTGCTATATACTTTCCTCTCAGGACTGCCCCACATATTTAAAGTCCCCTACTATTATTGTATTATTGTTGATGTGTTTCTTTGATTTTGTTATTAATTGGTTTATATACTTGTCTGCTCCCATGTTGGGGCATAGATATTTAAAATTGTTAGATCTTCTTGTTGGAAACACCCTTTAGGTATGATTTAGTGTCCTCCCTCATTGATTATTATAGTCTTTGGCTTAAAATGGAATTTGTCTAATAGAAGTGTTGCCCCCCACGCCCGCAAGCTTTCTTTTTGATGTCCATTAGCATGGTAAATTTTTTTCCACACACTCACTTGAAATCTGGAGGTGTCTTTGGGTCTAAAATGAGTTTCTTGCAGAAAGCATATTGATGGGTCTTGTTTTATCTATTCTGATACCCTGTGTCTTTTGATTGAGGCATTTAGCCCATTTAAATTCAGGGTAACTATTGAAAGATGCTAAATTAGTGCCAGTGTGTTGCCTGTAAGGTGACTGTTACTGTGTATTGTCTCTGTTCCTTTCTAGTCTGTTACTTTTAGGCTCTCTCTTTGCTTAGGGGACCCCTTTCAATATTTGCTATAGGGCTGGTTTGATGTTTGCAAATCCTTTTAAATTTTGTTTGTATTGGAAGATTTTTATCTCTCCTTCTATTTTCAATGACAGGCTAGCTGGATATAGTATTCTAGGCTGCATATTTTTCTGGTTTAGTGTTCTGAATATATGATGCCAGTCCTTTCTGATCTGCTAGGTCTCTGTGGATAAGTCTGCTGCCAATCTAATATTTCTATCATTGTATGTTACAGACTTCTTGTTCCAAGCTGCTTTCAGGATTTTCTCTTTGTCACTAAGACTTGTATGTTTTACTATTAGATGATAGGGTGTGGACCTTTTTTTATTGCTTTTGAGGGGGGTTCTCTGTGCCTCCTGGATTTTGATGCTTGTTTCCTTTGCTGTACTACGGAAATTCTCTACTTTAATTTGATGCAATGTACCTTCTGCCCCCCTCTCTCTTTCTTGTTCTTCTGGGATCCCAATTATTCTAATATTGTTTCATCTTATGGTATCACTTATCTCTCAAATTCTCTCCTCGTGGTCCAGTAGTTGTCTGTCTCTCTTTTGCTCAGCTTCTTTTTTCTCTGTCATTTGCTCTTCTATAGCACTAATTCTCTCTTCTGCCTCATTTATCCTAACAGTAAGAGCCTCCATGTTTTTTTTGCACTTCATTAATAGCTTTTTAAATTTCAGTTTGGTGAGATTTTAGTTCTTTTATTTCTCCAGAAAGGGATTCTCTAACATCTTCCATACTTTTTTTGAGCCCAGCTAAAACCTTGAGAATTGTCATTTTGAACTCTAGTTCTGACATATTAGTAATGTCCATATTGATTAGGTCTCTAGCCATAGGTACTGCCTCTTGTTTTTTTTTTTTTTTGTGATGCATTTTTCTGCGCATCATTTTATCCAGATAAGAATAGATGAATGAGAGAACAAAATACTAAAAGAGTGGTAAAGACCCCAGTGAAATAAATGCTAACCAAATCAGAAAAGAACCAAAACTGGGGGGAAAAGAAAGGGAGAAAAAAATAAAAAAATAAAAATAAAAAAATATGTATATTAGGCAGGTGAATAGAACAGAGCCACCTACTTGATTTTGGGTGTAATCTGGTCTTTTAGATGAAGTTACTTCCCAGAATTTTAAAAATGAAAAACTTGTATATATACAAAAATAAGGGTAAACATGATAAAAGGATGGAATGTGACTGTAAAGATGAAAATTAAAAAAGATTCTAAAAAAGGAATTGATAAGGTAAGAAGTTTTTTGGAAAAAGGAAAAAAAAAGAGAGAATGTGATCAGGCTGGAGACTAGAAGAAAGCCATGTGCTAGATTTAGGGTATATTTTGATTTATTAGAAGAAATTGTATCCCAAATTTTTAAAGAAAAAAAAACCTGTATGTATAGAAAAAATAAGGTTAAATACAATGAAGGGATAAAATATTATAACAATGAAAATTTAAAAGATGTATGTATTTTTAAAAGATTTTATTTATTTGAGAGAGAGACAGTGAGAGAAAGCGAGTGAGGAGAAGGTGAGAGGGAGAAGCAGACTCCCTGTGGAGCTGGGAGCCCAATGCGGGACTCGATCCCGGGAGTCCAGGATCATGACCTGAGCTAAAGGCAGTCGCTTAACCGACTGAACCACCCAGGTGCCCTAAAAATATTTTTTAAAAAAGGTATTGACAAAATAGTTTAACATTAAAATAGGAAAGAGGAAAAGTTAAAAAAATAGAATAAGAAAAAAGTAAAATTTAAAAAATTTTACTTTGAAAGACTAAAGGATCGTGGGGGAAAAAGCCATGAATTCTATGTGTTGCTTTCCCCTAGCTCTGGAGTTCCATAGTTCTCATTGATTCATGAACTTGGTCTTGGCTGGATGTTCTTGCTGATCTTCTGGGGGAGGGGCCTGTTGCCGTGATTCTCAAATGTCTTTGCCTGAGGCGGAATTGCACTGCCCTTGTTAGGGGCCAGGCTAAGTAATCTGCTTGGGTTTGCTCTCAGGAATTTTTGTTGTTTTTATTATTTTTTTTTAAAGACATCTATTTATTTATTTGACAGAGAGAGCGAGAGAGAGAGATCACAAGGAGGCAGAGAGGCAGAGAGAGTGGAGGAAGCAGGCTCCCCGCCGAGCAGAGAGCCCGATGCGGGGCTCGATCCCAGGACCCTGAGACCATGACCTGAGCTGAAGGCAGAGGCTTTAACCCACTGAGCCACCCAGGTGCCCGCCCTCAGGAGTTTTTGTTCCTGAATGTTTTCTATAGAGCTCTGGAGGACGGGAATGAAGATGGCGGCCTCCCAATCTTTTACATGGAGGAGCCGAGAGTTCAGGGCCCCACTCCTGAGTGTGCCCTCAGAGAAAAGCAGTCAATCCCTCCAGTCTTCCTGGTCTCTGGCCACAATTGGAGTTCACCAGGCCTGTGACCAAGCATTTCTGACTCTGGCGCATGGCCCCGTTTTGAGTCTCCAAACCCAGCAGATTCCTGCTGTGCTCTCCTGTGCCACTCTTCTTGGAGGAGAAGGTGAGTCTCCCAGATCTGCCACTTGTGGGGTCCCTGCTGGAAGAGCAGTGGCCCGACTATGCCTTGGATCATAGTTTAAGGTAACCCTGAGCTGAGAGCCCCTCCTTGACTCTGTCTCTGTTGTCTGCTTCCTTGCTCTGATTCCTGCATGCTCTGCCACACTCAGACGACCCCTATCTTTCTGTGACCCCAGGTACATGAGATCACACTGTCCCCATGAGGGCTCCACCCCCGCTTAGCCTCTGGAGCGACGTCCTTCAGTGGAGCTTACTTCTGAAAATTCTGATTTTGTGCTCTGCTACTCCACTGCTTCCCAGGAGCCAGTCCCTCCCCCCAAGAGTGTATCCTCCTGTAGCTTCTGATTCACTTCTCGGCATGTCCTACCTTCCGGAAAGTGATCGCTCTTCTGTTCCTAGAATTGCTGCTCTTCTCTTCTATTTCCTGTTGAGTTTGTAGGTATTCAGAATGGTTTGATAACTATCTAGCTGAACTCCTGGGACCTGATGATATTTCTTTCAGTCTTCTACTCAGCCATCTTGCTTCCTTCTATAAGCTTATTTTTTTAAATAAAATTTTAATTTTGGAATAATTTTAGATTTACAGAAAAGTTATAAAAATAGTGAAGGAAGTTCCCATTTACCCACATCCAACTTCCCCTATTGTTAACATCTTACATAACCAGGGTATATTTGGCAAAACTCAGAAATGAACATGGGTGCACTACTCTTGACTGAACTCCAGACTTCATTAAGAGTTTCAGTAGCATTTCCACTAGCACCCTTTTACGATTCTAGTGTCCAGTCCTGGAACCCACGTTGTGTTGGGTCATCTTCTTAGTATCTCTCCTGGTTTTTCATGAGCTTGACAAATTGGGAAAGTACTGATTTGATGTCTTGTAGAATGTGTCTCATTTTGGGTTTGTCTGAATTTTTGTTTCTCATGAATAGACTGAGATGATGGATCTGGGGAAGAATGCTACCAAAGTGCAGGGCTCATCCTCTCATTCTATATTCAGAATACATGGTATTAACATGCCTTATCCTCAACAATGTTCACTTTGATGTCCCAGCCCAGGTAGAGTACATCAGGTTCTCCGCTGTAAAGTTACCTGTCCTACCTCTTTCCAGTCTCTCTGTCACAAGTTAGTCACTAAGTCCAAGACACATTCAGGGTATGGGGGGTAATGGTGAGATGGAGTAGACAGTTTAGGAACCATAAGGTCCATCTCCTGGAGTGGGTTATTTGCATAATTTACTTGGATTTCTTCTGTAAAGAAGGTTTGTCTCTACACCCCTCTATTTATTCACTCATGTATTTATTAGTGGAGACTCATGCATATTTATTTTATTCTTTGGCTTATAACTATTAATACATCATTTTTAGTCAAAATGTTCCAGTTTTGCCCATTGGGAGAGCTGCTTTCCTCATTCTTTGGGTTTTTGAGTACTTGCTTAATTTGTGTCCATGTTCATCTTGTCTTTTCTCTGCCCCAGACCTCAAATCAGCCATTTTTTTTCTGAGGTCCCCTATTTCCTTTTATAACAAAATCATATTTAGAAACCAAGATCTGGGCAATCAACAATTTTGTGACAATTTCCAAGCTCAGTTACAATGTTGTTGCTCTTAATATCTCTTAAGCTTACTACTCTTGGCAGACATCTGTCATGACTCCTTATGATCAATGATCTAGTGGTGGAATTGCTGGGTTAATGGGAATGTAATATTTTAAGGCTTTCGATATATTGCCAAGTTATCTTTTAGAAAGAAGATATACATTAATATGAGTGAGTGGTATCAGAAGTTATAGTTTTGGGTTTTGAACTCAGTAAACTTCATTTCCCTCCTAGATGTATACCTGAACTCCTCTTTACTGCCCACACTAGTCTGAGCCACACTCCCCTCTCACCTGGATTACTGCAATGGATTTGTAACTAGTCTCCCCATTTCATATTCTCAATATCTAAGTTCTTTAGAGAAAAGTTGGAACAATGTTTTGATAATATAAATAAACGAGACAAAATTATGTTACTGCCTTAAAACCTTTTAAGAAGGGGGTGCCTGGGTGGCTCAGTCTGTTAATCTGATGCTTGGTTTTGGCTCATGTCCGGATCTCTGGGTCTTGGGATCGAGCCCCATGTCAAGCTCTGTACTCAGCACAAAGTTTGCTTGAGATCCGCTCTCTCCCTTGCCCTCTGCTCCTCCCCCAGGCTATGCTCTTGCTGTTTCTCTTTAAATAAATAATTTAAAATCCTAAAAAACAAAACAAAACAAAACACCTTTTAAGAGTACTTAATGTACAGGGGTGCCTTGGTGGCTCAGTTGTTAAGTTGCTGCCTTTGGCTTAGGTCATGATTCCAGGGTCCTGGGATCGAGCCCTGCATTGGGCTCCCTGTTCGGCGGGAAGCCTGCTTCTCCCTCTCCCACTCTCCCTGCTTCTGTTCCCTTTCTCACTGTGTCTCTCTCTGTCAATTGAATAAATAAAATATTTTAAAAAATCATTCTAAAAAAAGAGTGCTCAATGCACAGCTAATATAAAAACTTTAATATGGATATAAGGCCATGGGTCCTCTGGGTCCTATTTACCTCTCTCTATCCTCTTATGCCCTTGTCCCCTTCATATAAGTACATAAGGAAAGTCAATGCTTTCTGATGTTTGTCCTCCATGCCAACCTGTTTTCTGCTTCATGGCTTTTTTATGAATTTTCCCCATAGTCCACAATATCTCTCCAGCCCCCAAATAGTGAATTTCTAGTATTTCCTCTGGTCTCAATTTTAGTATAAATTCCTTAATTCCTAATGTAATTCTGCCTGAAAATCCTCCTATAGTTGCCTATACATTATTTTAGAAGCACTTCTCACAGGCTTTGATGATAATTACTTAGTTATTTAATATTTACCTTACCAATTGATTTTAAACCCATGAGAGCAAAGATGGTTTCCAGTTTGATTGACACCTCCTGGCACTTAGTAGGAAATCAGTGATTGTTTGTTGAATGAATGGATAACTCATATCTTGAGTTCATTCAGTTAAACATTTTCTAGGAGAAAATCTTCATTAAGTAAGGTACTCTAGAACCTCATTTCCTGATACTTGGAAGGTTATTAATTGATGTATTTGAGAAGTGAAATAGACCTATCCATTTTTTATTTAGAATATGATCTAGAGGAAACAATGTACTTTGCAGGTAAGGGTTACAGCATTTATGATGCCTCTGGTTTACATTGCCCATTTAGCCTTCAGAAAGATACCAGTTAACATTTGGCATTCCACAAGAGCATGCATTTCTCTACAATTTTTCTGTGGCAAATTCTATTTTCTAAGGATGGCCGTCATAGAATTTCTCTTCTCACATGGTCTTTATACTTAATAAACTTTATATATATTTAATATTCTTTAATAAAACTTAAAAAAACTATTTATTTTAGGGAAAGAAATAGAGTGCATGAGCCCAAGGCAGTAAGGGAAGAGGAAGAGAGAGAATCCTACTCGGACTCCATGCTGAGTTCAGAGCCAGACTTGAGGCTCAATTCCAGAACCCTGAGATCATGACCTGAAATCAAGAGTTTTGACCTGAAATTGGCTCAGTCATGAACTGAAATCAAGAGTCCAATTCTTAACTGACTGAGCCACCCAGGTGCCCCTATGCAAGAAAAATTCTGATACTCCTCCCATTGAGTGATGGTGTTTGCTCCCTCCCTGTGAATCTGGGCAGGCTTGTGACCAGTGGATTTGAGAGTGACTCTCAAGGCTGGGTCATAAAAGGTCATAAGTTTCTATCTGCTTCCCTTGGGACCTCTGTCTTTGGAGGCCTCCATACCAATGCTACTTGGAAATGATACAAGTAGTATTCTGGCCCATAGCCCCAGATGAGTTCTAGCTAATAGCCAGCATCTAGTCTCAGCCAGGTAAACCCCTCCAAGGTATTCCTGCCCCCTGCTTCCAGGCCCTTCCAACTTTTGGGTCTTGCTAGCCAGGGCCCCACATACCAAAGGAGCAGAAACAAGCTCCTCCATTATGCCTTTTCTGAATTTTCTGACCCACAGAATCTGAGAACAGAATTAAATGGTGGTTTTAAATTGCCAAACTTTAGGGGAATTTGTTGTGCAATGATATGAACCCTAAGAAATTTCAACATTATGATTTTCAATTTTTCTTATGTTTCTCAGTCTGAAAATAGAAGCCCATCATTTACATTCTTATCCCTTTGATTACTAGTTAAAATTGAATACTTCTTTACAGGAGTATTAACCAGTTACATTTTTTTGCCTCATTATCATTCTTTTCCTATTTTTATGAATTCTTCTCCTTTGGGATTTGAAAGAATTCATTATATATCATGGATATTAAAACTTATTTTCTGTTACATGTTCTGAATATTTTGCTATTTTGTTGTTGTTGTTTTTACTTGTGTTCATTCTTCAAGGTCAGGCTTGATTATTTTCTAGTTGTTTTTTTCTTGTGAACTCGTGACCTTTGAGTCACTGTCTCTCTCCCAAACCATTTATATTTAATCTCTGCTTCTGTGTTAAGAGCACTGCTTTTCCTCAGCTAAGAAGATGATTCCCCCTTCTACTTCTAATTTTTCTTACAACTTTGGTTAAGTGTATTTTCAAAAGTTATTTTTAGTAAAGTTTAGATTTATTTGTAATATTGAGTCTTTTTGAGAGGAGTGATTTAGTATAATTTTAGAGTGAATAAAGGCTCAGTTGTAAATGGATGGAAGCCAGAGATTAATGAGAGATGTGGGACTGCAGAAACTTATAAATTGAGTTGGTAGGGGCGCCTGGGTGGCTCAGTGGGTTAAGCCGCTGCCTTCGGCTCGGGTCATGATCTCAGGGTCCTGGGATCGAGTCCCGTATCGGGCTCTCTGCTCAGCAGGGAGCCTGCTTCCCTTCCTCTCTCTCTGCCTGCCTCTCTGCCTACTTGTGATCTCTGTCTGTCAAATAAACAAATAAAATCTTTAAAAAAAAAATTGAGTTGGTAATACATATTTCTAAATTAAAAAATTTTTAAAAATCCATGAGGAAATTATTGGTAAGGAAGCAAAAATCCAATGAGGTGTGACTGATCTCTTCTTTTAAATGATGTAATGGGGGGGGCAAATCCAGGTGTAAGGTGGTAGGTCAAGCATAGCAGAAATGCGGAAAAAAAGGCAGTCCAAATATGTCTATCCCATCAATAACATTTCAAAAGAGTCATTGGATATTTAAAGAAAGCCACAGGCAAATATGAAAGGTATCAAAAGGTACTTCTTTTTAATATCAAGGTATCTGTATGTCTGAATTATAGTGTTAAAGCCTTAGGTCCACCCTGAAGTTATACCCAATGAAAGATAGTTAACTGGAAGCATTATGACTGAAGTAGGTAGAAAGGCACGTGTAGTTCAATTCCAGCTCTGAAGTTGGGGCAGATACTCTACAGTTCTTCAGTGAATATTGGTTAGTAATATTAACAGAAAGTCATCTTAAATAGCTATAAATTTATATTTCTTTAAATCCTGTTCAAGTGAATCTTTTCAAGAATGATATTTTCTGGTTCTCGGCTAATTATTCAGTTATATAGAAAAGCTGATATAGGGCGCCTGGGTGGCTCTGTTGGTTGAGCGACTGCTTTCAGCTCGGGTCATGATCCTGGAGTCCCGGGATCGAGTCCCGCATCGGGCTCCCAGCTCCACGGGGAGTCTGCTTCTCTCTCTGACCTTCTCCTCGCTCATACTCTCTCTCACTGTCTCTCTCTCAAATAAATAAATAAAGTATTTAAAAAAAAAAAAGCTGATATAGTTGATAGGAATCAGAGTATAGTCTTTGCCTTCAGATAATGTTAGGAAACATAGGTCTTTAGACCTTGAGGTTGTAATGGCTAAGGACCATCCCCCTCCCCATTTACTTCCTGTCAGCTTATCCTGACAGCAAACCCAATTCTTTTTTTTTTTTTTTTTTGGTTAACATATAATGTATTATTAGCCTCAGGGGTACAGGTCTGTGAATCGCCAGGTTTACACACTTTATAGCACTCACCATAGCACATACCTTCCCCAATGTCCATAACCCCACCACCCTCTCCCTCCCCTCCTCCCCCTGGCAACCCTCAGTTTGTTTTGTGAGATTAAGAGTCTCTTATGGTTTGTCTCCCTCCCGATCCCATCTTGTTTCATTTATTCTTTTCCTACCCCCCAAACCCCCCACGTTGCCTCTCAACTTCCTCATATCAGGGAGATCATATGATAATTGTCTTTCTCTGATTGACTTATTTCACTGAGCATAATACCCTCTAGTTCATTCCATGTCATCGCAAATGGCAATCATTTCTTTTGATTGCAAACCCAATTCTTAGAGGAATTAGCTATGTCAAACCTGCCAAGAGTCAGCATCAGCTTCGACTCAGGAGAAATCCATCCAGACTGAAAGGGTAATCCATCAGCACATCAAATTTACTTTCAAGATTAGAAAGAAATGTAATTGACAGTAAGCATGTATGTAATTTTAAAATTCATAATGCAGTTTGTTGACTTAAGGGTGTTTTTGGAAACACTCAGAATAATTTCTGTTTCACTTAAGGACTTTAAACATGTAGTGTTCTTATGAAACAATCAACAAAGCATTCTCTGTGCTTCCCCCTATAAAGGAGCTTCATCTGTCAAGCACGATTTCTTGTAAATAAAAATGTTTTCCCAATAACAGCTGGCTCCTAGTAGGTGTGAAGCAGTATCTTGTTGTGTGTTGTTTTTCATCTGCTCATTGACCACTGTATACCTTTTTTGGAATCCTTTCTATTCAGATCATCTCCTCTTTTTTAAAAAATTTGGTTTATTTTTGTTATTGAGTTGTGAGCATTCTTTATATATTCGAGATATAAGTCCCTTACCAGATAGATGATTTACAAATATCTTATTCTGTGGGTTGTCTTTCCACTTTTTTTTTTTAAGATTTTATTTGTTTATTTGACAGAGAGAGATCACAAGTAGGCAGAGAGGCAGGCAGAGAGAGGGGGAAGCAGGCTCACTGCTGAGCAGAGAGCCTGATGTGGGACTCGATCCCAGGACCCTGAGATCATGACCTGAGCCGAAGGCAGTGGCTTAACCCACTGAGCCACACAGGCACCCCAGTCTTTCCACTTTCTTAATGGCATTCCCAGAAGCACAAAATTTTGGGGTAGTTACAAAGACCAGTATATCTTTTTTCCTTCTTGTTGCTTATGTTTGGTTTCATATCTGAGGAGGCTTTGACTAACCTAACATCATGAAGATTTAGTCCCATATTTTCTTTATAGCCTGTTAGCAAAGTTGTCAGGGAATAGCTAACCCTCATCTACCTCAAACTTTTGGGAGACCAGCTTTCTCTGCCAAAAATAATAAAAAAAGTTGAACTTGATCAAACCACTTAAGGTGATTTTGGAACACCTCTTTGAGCCATAGAATGGAAGCTTAATGAATAGGTCAGATCAAAACTCAAGATCCAGATGAGACCAGCAACATGGGTTTGGAAGAAAATGCAAACTCAGCTTGCTGGCCACTCAGCTTGCCCTCAGGTTACTAAGGAATACCTGTAGTAATTGCATGGGCCATATTGATGTATTCCCTGCACAAATTCTCCTTGCCCCTATATATTTAGGTGAACAAAAACTGGTGTCAAAAGATTTTTTAAAAAAGGAAAATGTCATTGGTCACCAAGGACTTAACTTGGAAAGATCTTAGGTAACACAGCACTCTTGCTAATCAAAGTTCCCATGGTTTTAACAATTCACAGCAGGGATTTTCAAATTAGTCCAATGAGTCCAAGCCTTCTGTTCCATGTGAGCATAAGGGACTTATGAGCTAAAGTCATTTCCCTGCATAACTGATTAAAATCCATGCCTTCCTGCAGTGACATTCTAATTTCCTTGATCTTAGTCCTTCCCCAAGTGTCATACATGGGAGAATTGTTAGGAATATCAGCAGTTATCAATATATTATATCACTTATCTGTGGATTTTTCTCAATAAATACTGTAAATATGTAGAGTTAAGTGGCTAACATATATCCATGTTACAATACTCTGAGCTGGAGTGTTCTGAATTGGAAAAGAATTTTCAGTGTTAAAATTTTTTTAGAGATTTAGGCGCTTGATGAATGTGGATGTCCAAATTTCTCCCCAGATTTGGGAAGTTCTCAGCCATCAGTTGTTCATTTATTCATTCATTCATTCATTCCTTCATTCATTTGAGAGATATTGAGAGAGAGTGTGTGAGTGTGGGGAGGGGGCAGAAAAAGAGAGGAAGAGGGAGAGAGAGAATCTGAAGCAGACTCCTGGCTGAGCACAGAGCCTTACACAGGGCTTGATCTCACAACCTCAAGATCATGACTTGAGCCAAAATCAAGAGTCAGACACTTAACTAAGACTTAACTGACTAAGACATCCAGGTGCCCCTCAGCTATCAGTTCTTTAAATAACTTTTATGCCCTCTTTTTCCTTCTCTTCTCCTCTGAGACTTCAATAATATGCATAAGTTGTTTCTTTTAATGGTATCCCATAGTTCACACAGGCTTCACTCTTTCATTTGTTATTATCTGACTGGATGATTTCACATCAACTGTCTTCTACTTCACAGATTTTTTATTCTGCCTCATGCAGTCTGCTGAGATGCTCTCTACTGCATTTTTTCATTTTATTTGTTGTATTCTTCAGACCTAGAACTTTTATTTTTAAATGATTCTGTTTCTCTGTTTAACTTCTTGTTTTGTTTGCGTATTATTTTCCTGATTTTATTGAATTGTCCTTGTGTTTTCTTGTAGCTCATTGACCTTCCTTAAAATAGCATTTTGAATTCTGTATCAGGCAAATCATAGATCTTTGAGGTCAGTTACTAGAAAGTTGTGTTCTTTTGGCTGATGTCATGTCTCCTTGATTCTTCCAGTTCCTCATAGTTGTGCTTTGCCATCTTGCATTTAAAAAGCAGTCACCTCTTCCAGTCTTTACGATGGGCTTCAAGAGAGAAATACCTCCCATCTACTGTGTTAGGGATTCTGAGATTTTCTCAGACTTTTCTTTGTATACTCCTGCTCCACACTTCTTGTTCCCTCTTGGTGGGGAATTCTTAAGATGGCATGCCTTCTTTTGATCCAGTAAAGCCAGGCCAGTTACTGACAACCTCCTCTTTGCTTTCCTTGGGGTGGTAATGAATGCTCCTAATGTACTTTCTCCCAAACTGACAGAATCAGGTCACCTGTCCTCACACGCTTACTAGCCATATGCAGACTTAATCTCATTGCCTTGGGGGCTTGTGCATTGGGAGCTGGCCACAGGATAGGGGTATGTGTGTGTGGGTGAGTTTTGCCGAATGTTAGGGGTGCCTGCAAGCCAGTTGGTGGGATCTGTAGGAGAGGCATCCCCAGTGGTTTAGGGATGGGCTTCCTAATACCCATGCAATTGTTAGTAGGATCTGTGTCCCTTTGGTGCCCTCCAGACCTAGCTACTCTCTGCCCCCCAGTCACTTGGAACACCTCAGAATTCTGGATGGGGTAGAAAGAAATGGGATGCTTTGGAAGCATCCTGCACAGCTGGAGAAGCTGGATGTTCACTCACATACCCTCACTTCCCCTACAGGAGAAATCATGAGGCAGAAAGTTCTCTCTCAGCACCGTACTGCCTTGGGCAAGGAATGACAAGTAAAATGAAACTGTTGTTTTTACCCTCTTTATTACATTCAATATTGGAAATTTTTTGCTCCAATGGTGGGCTGAAACTTCTCCACTAGTCTCCCTGACTTCCACAGAGGCACTCTTTTGGTAGTTGTTAAAAATCAGCATTCTTTGTAGGAGATGGTAGAAAACAAGTATTCTGCCATTTTGGTGACATTAGTGCACAAGTCTTTCTTTCTTTCTTTCTTTCTTTCTTTCTTTCTTTCTTTCTTTCTTTTTTCTTTAAGAGTTTATTTATTTGTGTGTGAGAGAGAGAGAGCATGCAGAAGCAGGGGGAGGGTCAGAGGCAGAGGGAGAAGAAGACTCACCACTGAGCAAGGAGTCCAATGCAAAACTCCAACCCAGGACACCCAGGCATCATGACCTGAGCTGAAGGCAAATGCTTAATGACCAAGCCACCCACGTGTCCCAGTGTACAAGTCTTAATATCATTATTTTCACCAATATAAGTATAATATTAAAATTGCTTGAGCTTATGAGGAGAGCCTGTGATGTTGACCAAAGTAAGGAAGGAAAGCTGACTCTCAGTTTAAATCATTGTCCTCTTCCTGGAGTGTGTATTTGCAATGAGGGTAGCTGTGTGTGTTTTGGAGTGTTGCTTTAACTCTCGTGTTCCTTATGTAATCCTATAATAGTTTAAAAGTGATTTACAAACACTGTAACTGGATGGGTTGGAAGTTGCAGAAAATGGAATTTGTTATTTCTCAAATGACTTATGAAAATAGAGGGAAATACATGACGTCAAATTTTTTTTTTTTTAGAATTCTGATTTTATTGATGAGATTGAAGACAAGGGAAACCTAACAAATTCCTCTAAATGTAATAAGTAGTAGAATCTTAATTTAAACATAGGCACATCTACACAACCCTGTAAGCAAGTGAAATTTTGGGGTCAGTGGACTAATACAAGAACCTGATTATAACGTATATTGTGTTTTCTCATAATAGTTACATTTCATCTTTATAATGTAAGATGCCAAGCTATAAAATCTCTGATCTTACAAATAATCATGATCAGAATGAAGGTATTAAGATTCTTGGGTTTTAAAACATTTCTATTAACAGATACTTTTAATAATAGCTCTAGAGAGTAATGAAGGGTTGCACCAGATTGTCTTTTTAAGAAAAGTTTAATTCCAGCGTAGTTAGTAGTGTTACTTTAGTTTCAGGTGCACAGTATAGTGATTCAATGCTTCTATATAATACTGGGTACTTATCACAAGAGCTCTCCTTAATCCCCATCATGTATTTCTCCTATCCCCCTCCACCTCTCCACTGGTAACCATCTGTTTATTCTCTATAGTTTAGAGTCTCTTTCTTGGTTTGCCTCTTTCTTTTTTTTTCCTTCACTCATTTTTTTCTTGAATTTCACATATGAATGAAATCTTATGGAATTTTATTTCTCTGACTTATTTTGCTTAGCATTATGCCCTCTAGCTCTATCCATGTTGTTGCAAATGGCAAGATTTCATTCCTTTTATGGATGCGAAGTATTTCATTGTATATATATGCCACATCTTTATACATTCATTTACTAATGGATGCTTGGGTTGCTTCCGTAATTTGCCAATGGTAAATAATGCTGCTATAGACATAAAGATGCATGTATCTCTGAATTAGTGTTTTTTTTTTTTTTTTATTCTTTAGGTAAATACCCAGTAGTGTAATTACTGGATCATAGGGTAGCTCTATTTTTAACTTTTTGAGGAGCCCCAGTTCTGCTTTCCATGGTGGCTGGACCAGTGTGCATTCCCACCAACAGTGTAAGAGGGTTCCTTGTTTTCCACATGTTTGCCAACACTTGTTGTTTCTTATGTTGTTGAATTTAGCCATTCTGACAGGTCTGAGGGGATAGCTCATTGTAGTTTTGATTTGCATTTCCCTGATGTTGAGTGATACTGACATCTGTTCATGTGTCTGCCATCTGGTTGTCTTCTTTGGAGAAAAGTCTGTTCATGTCTTCAATCCATTTCTTTTTTAAAAAATTTAATTTTTTTCAGTGTTCCAAAATTCATTGTTTATGCACCACACCCAGTGCTCCATGCAAAATGTGTCCTCCATAATACCCATCACCAGGCTCACCCAACCCCCCAACCCCCCTCCCCTCCAAAACCCTGTTTGTTTCTCAAGGTCCACAGTCTCTCATGGTTCATCTCCCCCCCTGATTTCTCCAAACTCACTTCTCTCCATCTCCCAATGTCCTCCATGTTATTCCTTATGCTCCACAAGTAAGTGAAACCATATGATAACTGACTCTCTCTGCTTGACTTATTTCACTCAGCATAATCTGCTCCAGTCCTGTCCATGTTGATACAAAAGTTGGGTATTCATACTTTCTGATGGAGGAGGCATAATACTCCATAGTGTATATGGACCACATCTTCCTTATTCATTCATCCATTGAAGGGCATCTTCGTTTTTTCTACAGTTTGGTGACTGTGGCCATTGCTGCTATGAACATTGGGGTACAGGTGGCCCTTCTTTTCACTACATCTGTATCTTTGGGGTGAATACCGAGTAGTGCCATTGCAGGGTCAGAGGGTAGCTCTATTTTTAATTTCTTAAGGAATCTCCACAGTGTTTTCCAGAGTGGCTGTACCAACTTGCATTCCCACCAACAGCATAAGAGGCTCCCCCTTTCTCCATATCCTCTCCAACACTTGTTGTTTACTGTCTTGTTGATTTTGGCCATTCTAACTGGTGTAAGATGGTATCTCAATGTGGTTTTGATTTGAATCTCCCTGATGGAAAAAATGATGATGAACATTTTTTCACATGTCTGTTAGCCATTTGTATGTCTTCTTTGGACAAATGTCTGTTCATGTCTTCTGCCCATTTTTTGACATCATCTGTTTTGTGTGTGTTGAGTTTGAGGAGTTCTTTATAGATCTTGGGTATCAGCCCTTTGTCTGTAGTGTCATTTGCGAATATCTTCTCCTATTCCATGGGTTGCCTCTTTGTTTTGTTGACTGTTTCCTTTGCTGTGCAGAAGCTTTTGATCTTGATGAAGTCCCAAAAATTCATTTTCACTTTTGTTTCCTTTGCCTTTGGAGATATATCTTGAAAGAAGTTGCTGTGGCCAACTTGGAATGGATAAAAGACCTCAACGTGAGGCAGAAATCTATCAAAATCCTAGAGGAGAACATAGGCAGTAACCTCTTTGACATCGGCCACAGCAACTTCTGCCCATTTCTTAACTAGATTATTTGTTTTCTGGCTGTTGAGTAGTATAAGTTCTTTCTATATTTTGCATAGTAAGCCTTTATAAGATATCTTTGGAAATATCCTCTCCCTTTCTGTAGGTCACCTTTTAGTTTTGATGATTGTTTCCATTGCTGTGCTGAAGCTTTTTATTTTGATGTAGGCTCAATCATTTATTTTCTTGCAGTTAGCATTTATCAGATACTTTCTATGGAAGAGATTTTGCTAGTAAGCCTTGGGGATGTGGGAATGAATAAGATGCTAGCCATGCTTTCAAAGATATCACCCCCTAGCAGAGGAGAAGCACATGTGAACAGATATTTAAAATGCAATGTAAAATGCACAAAGCTAGAAGATAAATATTTACATAGGTACCTAGAGGAGCCGAAACCACCATGAAAGGACAGTTGGGAATATCTTCTCAGGAAAAGAGACACTTGATTCTAGTTTTGGAGGCTGGGCAGGAGCAAAGGATAGTGCAAGTAAGGGGCCAGCACAGTGAAGGCAGGGAGTCACAGCACGTGGTGTTGGAGGGACCAATGTAAGCACAAGGTTGCTGAGTCATGAAGCCCTGTCACAAATGTTGCTGGAAGTTGGTTAGGTAAGGGCTAGGTTATAAGTAGCTTTCAGGTTCTACAAATCCAAGTAACTAGAAAAAATATTTCCATTTTCCACTTAGGTGTTGAAGATGTCTTTAGAGGTACTGGCTTTCAATTGGTCATAGAGTTTTCCCTTCTAAAAAGCCAAGGTGCAAAAATGACAAAATGTCATTAAGAAAGTTAAGGTTCTTAACTGAGACCATTGATGGTACAGCTGAGAAGGTGGTGGGATTTGACTTCAAGTACTTTGCCATCAGTATTTTCAGGATCCTTTTAGGACTTCCCTAGGCTCCGGGTAGGTGGTTTCACTTGGCTTTCTCTTCTATGAAAGCTCAAGTTCCCATTCCCTTAGACTCTCCTCTTCTTTACTGATTTTATCAACCAGGGTATCAGTATCGGTGGCTTACTTTATCACACTGGGCTGTGAAGGTGAAGAGGTGAACAAAATAGTGACTAAATTCCTGCAAAAGAAAGCCTTGACTTTGGAAGAAATCCTTGGATGTCCCACATGGAAATAGTATAATCACAAGGATAGTAGAGCAATACAGAGGACTCAGATTTAGGAGGACTAAGAAAAGAAGAGCCATTTGTTTTATTCCAGAGACAGAGGGAGAAAGAGGGAAGGAGAAGAGAGCGATATAGTAGAGGGTAGGAATGAAGTGAGGGCAAGGAGAGAGAGAGAAGTGGGGCTGTGGAAAGGAAGAGCAGGGTTGGAGAGAAGGTAATGGAAGACCTGGTTCTCTGAGGTCACCCAAATCTTCAAATAAAAGTTGACTGAATGGAGTAGCTTGGTGAATGAATTTTGTATGTGTGTGTTTGTAAATCATTGTAGAGAGTCACATGATCATGGATGTTGGAGGAGGAGAGGAGATTTAGCCAGAAGGACATAAGCCTTTGAATATTAGCAGAAATCTTTAGGAGAAGATTACCTTTCTCCTGTCTGTATAAGACCCAATCCTACTCAGATTTGAGGAGGGTTGGAATGGGGAGGATTCTTGTCTATCATCTGGACAGCAGTTGCATTTTATTTTATTTGATTTTTTTAATTTATTTTAAAGATTTTTATGTTTATTTGAGAGAGAGAGCAAGAGAGGGAGTCTTTGCAAGTGGAGGGAAGGAGAGGGAGGGGGCATCTCAAGCAGACTCCCTGCGGAGTACAGACACTTACACGGGGCTCAATCCCACACCTCTGGGATCATAACTTGAACTGAACCCAAGAGTCCTACACTCAGCTGACGAGCTGCCCCTGCATCTTAAACGTGGATTCCTAGAAACAACCTACAAAACAAAAGAATAACTATAAAGTTGAGAATTTCAGGCTGGGGCAAGCAGGCTTTTGAAAACTCCTTTGTTCAGGGTGCCTGGGTGGCTCAGTGGGTTAAAGCCTCTGCCTTCGATTCAGGTTATGATCTCAGGGTCCTGGGATCAAGCCCTGCGTTGGGCTCTTTGCTCAGTGGGGAGCCTGCTTCCCCCTCTCTCTCTGCCTGCCTCTCTGCCTACTTGTGATCTCTGTCTGTCAAATACATAAATAAAATCTTAAAAAAAAAAAAAGGGAAAGAAAACTCCTTTGTTCAAAAGCTGGCCCACATCAACATACTGAACTGTGTTTTTCACTCAATAAGACCAACCCGAAGTAAAGTACTTGAACTGGACCCTCAGGTGAACTTTGCTCCTGAGGGATTTTGTGTTCTTGGGTAATGTATCTTTGAACTCTCTGAGGAACTGGTAGGACAGCCCTCCCCTCTTCCTGTGTTGCACAAAGGGTATGACCTTTGAACCTCTGACTTCCCAGGGCAGATACTTCACAAGTAAGAGAAAAACTATCTGATCAGGTATCCCCTTCTCTGCCCCCTCTCTCCTGCTGCAGAGAAAGTGATCAACCAGCGGCAGGTACCAGACACAGTTAACTCTACCTGCTTGGAGCTCTTGAAAATGCTACTTCTTCAGTAATGAAGAAATTCACATTTCCCCTCCCTCCTTACAGGACTCACTGGAGAAAGAGGTAAGGAAGTTGATATAGAATCCTTTTACATGCTCTCCGTTAGACCCAACTGCTTTCAAAGGATGAATTTTGAAACCAGAGAGTGAAGGAAGAAAAAGAACAGAGACTCTTAGGTTCTGAGTGATAGAGAAAATGCACTTCCATTCTTGCCTTCTGGCTGGGGAATCCTGCTGGCTGACCTATAATTTGAAGAAGAGATTTCTTGTAGGGTTTTCTTAGGAAATTTTCCAGATTTTCTTCTATTTATGTATGACATGTTAGCAAGTGGGAAAGTTTAAATTCAAATTCCATGGGAGTTATGAGTACAAGAATCATTATTGTAGCAGTGATAGTTGTAAATATAGTTCATGAAGTAGCTTAGTTTTTGACCATGTTACTTTAATATTATAAATAAGTGAACCAATAATTGCATTTTGGCAAATTAATCAAAAATATTCCTGATGAAATTGTATTTATCACCGTGGGATTTGGTATGTGTAACAATACTGATTAGGATGACAAATAACCAGAATTTACTAATGACCTGGTAAGTACCCACAGTATTGCCAGGACTTTTTCCGTTATGAAGAAACAGGAGATATTGAATCTTAGGCTCATGAAATTTTCATTTTTGGTTTGGGGAAAGAATGTAAAATGTAAACCACTGAGTGCCTGATCCGAAGCAGGTCCCATTAGAGAAGTTATCAGTGAAGCCTGGGATTGTCAGGGAAAGGGGGTTTGAGCTGATCTGGATTTGGAAAAAAGATGTTTTGGATGCACAAAAAAAAGAGTATAGGGTGAAAAAATATTATTGGAGAGCTTGTAAGACAAGACAACCAGCCACCCTTGAGTAGAAGGCATGTCTCCTGGAGCAGAGGGTGATAGAGGATGATAGGGAACATCAGATTCATAGGGGGCTTGAAAGATTTAACTGTGGTAGGATGTTGATGTCATTGAAGGTTTTTGATCAGAAAAACAACTGACTCGGATCGATGGGGAAGTCCTCTTTTCCCTTTCGCACACTCGTGAACTCTACTGACATTTAATAAGTCTAGTGCTAGATATCAAACATAGTCAGTGCTGCTACTTAAAACATTCATGCTTTGGAACCAAACTCTCTCTCATATGCTTTCAAACTCACTCTGGCTGTGTTATGAAAGTTTGCCATGTCCACCTGGAATTATCACATAAGAAGTAAAGTAGGTTTCAGTTTGCTGAGGAGGGACCTGGCAGAAAGTGGTTAATGGGCTGGATGTAGGATGCTTCGTGTACCTTTTGTCTGCAGCTGGGACTAGAGGACTTTGCTTTCTTTTACATAAAATATTTAGAAATGTCAGTGCTGATTTCTCAGGCTAATGGCCTCATTGACTTGGTTCATTTCTGGCCCCAAAAGAAAGAAGATTTTTCAAGTCCTAAAGATCATGTTGTCCCCAATTCCAAACCAGAACACAGAGTAACTGATGTTCTTCAAAATTGTGCTTCTCAAGGTTTGCCTTGAATTCATCATTAACTGCCTCTGTTGTACTAACTCCCGGAGTAGCTCCACTGAGAGTCAAGGCTTCAGGAAGACCATGTTCTCCTGACTTTTCCAACTGGATCTGCTTTTCAAATCTGCATACCTTGCTCCATTTTTCATTTGAACTATAAATAGAGATTGTGGATTTGAGTTGAGTATAATACTGTGGAAATTTCAGTGAGGCACAGAGAACCACTTCTGTACTGTAAAGGTGCTTGGTTGGTCAACCTCCCTTCTGAGCTCCGACTGTGTTTGAAGCTTGGTAGGCAGTGAGGAGACCAACAGAGTTGACACCATGAGTTAAAAGATCCCTGTTTTTCAGGGGCGTCTGGGTGCCTCAGTGGCTGGCTCTGCCTTGGGCTCAGGTCATAATCTCAGGGTCCTGGGATCAAGCCCAACATCGGGCTCAAAGAAAGCTCAGCAGGGAGCTTTCTTCCCCCTGCCCCTCTCTGCCCACCTCTCTGCCTACTTGTGATCTTTGTCTGTCAAATACATAAATAAAATCTTAAAAAAAAAAGACTCCTATTTTTCTGCTGGAGTTTGAGATTGTAAACTCTTTCCAGTCCTGTGAGTGTTCAAGGAGTGTTACGCTCTTAGGAATGACTTGTCTAAAACTGGATGCAATCCACGCCCTCCCCTGAACCCCTTTTTAAAGATTGATGTCCCTGGAGAGGGGACCAGTTTCCTTTCTAGTAGACTTTTCTGTAGCTCTTGTAAGAAGAAACTTTCATGTTTGCTTCACTGACACAACTCTTTTTTTTTTTTTTAACTTTATTTGGTTGTTTTTTCCCCTCGTTTCTCCCCCGGCCCCCGGCATCCTAGTGAGCTCCTATACCACAGTTCTTGGCTCTGAGTATAGCTCTAAGTTTTTGTCAAAGGGAAGATTCATACCATCAGTTTACAGGGACTCATTTGGCCCTGGAGTCACTCAGAAGTAATTTACTCAATTAGCAACCCTGGCAGTTAACTGCTTATTCATTGGAGCCTGAGAAAGAAAATGTAAGCTCACGAGCAATTTGATGTCTTAGGAGGACAAAGGAATTATATACGTTGAACGTTAACAGCATTGTTGTTGCTAAATTGTGAATCTTATTGCTAGAAGTGATTGAAACACCATGAGCAATGCTAAATAGGAACACTGCCTGGCATTTCTTTGAAAATAAATATTAATACAAACAGCTGATGTATATTGCATTCAGTTATAATGGTAAATGTAGTAAAATTGAGTAAATCTCTGTTGATGAGAATGATCCTAAATAATAATTGGTAAATTTAATGAAATCAGTGGGCAGCCTTAGGATTTATCAGAGCATTTTCTTTGAAGAGACTTTCTTACCAAATATGAACAAATACATGATATGTATAAAATGTATAAATAAATATGTACTAATATAGAATATATATTTGTATATTAATATATATTTAATTAAATGTGTATTAAAATATGTTATTTGTGGTGGTGGTATAGTCTTACAAAATAAAAATAGTACTAAGATTGACAATATAAAAATACAGCTCTCCATCTTTACCATTCCATTATCTTCTAAGCATTCCTAGTAAGATTTCTTTTTTGCTGACCTAAGGGATGATAAAGAAGGTTCTGGGTTGATGGCAGGAGGTGTGGATTACATGATGAGCTCTGCCTTTGATGAGTTGTGGAACTTTGCACGAGCCATGATCTTCTGTAAATCCCATTTTGACACTGATAAAATTCAGTCATTCAGCCAATGAGCAGAGGAAATAGCAGTGAAGAAGGGAGACATTTGCTGGAGGGTGATATAGACAAATGAATGACCAAGGTGATTTCAGATGTGAGTGCTGTGAAGGCGTAAGAGTAGTGGGCCGGGTTAATAACTGAAATCCTTCAAGCCTGGGTGATCAGAGGAGAACTGAGCCCCACATCAAAGGGGGAGACAAGCCATGAAAGAGTTCAGGGAGGGGTAGTCAGAACAGCAAGCGAGAAAGCCCCATGGCCAGAGTACACATGGTTTGTGCTGGAACAGAAAGGTGTTCACTGTACGTGGTACATGATGAGGAAGGGGGCAAGATGGGGAGAGGACTCAGAGGCCAGAGTAGGGCAGTGGCTGATTCTGTAGGGCTTTGGGGGGCCATGAGAAAGAGGTTCTTTTAAGTGCATGAGAGGCCATTGGAAGGTTTTGAACAATGAATGTTAGCAGATTGTTTTTATAGAATGCCTGCCCTGTGGGAGAATGGACTGTAGGGGTCAAGAATGGAGGCAGGGAGGCTGCTGAGGAAGCCTGCACCTAATCCCACTGGGAAGCAATGGTGTCAGACTCTGATCAACATTTCATTATCTTTGAGGGTATAGATCTTCTCTCTCCAAAAAGGCTCAAATCCACTTGCCCAGTTTTAAAAATTCTCAGGGCCTCCAGGAGTTGCCTCCAGCTAGGAATGGATACTGTAAGTTGCCTTCATCTTCTGCTATAATGTTTAAATGTTTTCCAAAAAGAAGCTATTTACATCTTTTTGCATATTTAGATTACCATGAGAACCAAAGAAAAATGGAACAGAAAGGGAAACAGGTTTGTTATAAGTTCTTTCCATTCTGGCACTTCTTTCAATTAATGCATAAATCACTAAGTTTTTGTGTGTGATGTTATAGCAAGTTAATTTTTTAGGGCTTTAAAGTGCTCCATCAACAGTTGCATCATTTCTGATACTCAAACATTTTGCAGTCTGTTTTGTCACTGCCCATTTTAGGAGTAAGAAATGTCAAAAAGTCAGGAAGATGTCAGGTTTTTATGATGAAATGAAAAAGCCTTTTTACTCTACCCCTTCCGACCACATATACTAAATAATAAAAGGAATAACAAACAGAAATAACTCCAAAAAGTTCAAATAACAAAAAGTAGAGGAGAAAATCCACCTTGAGAGAGAAGGGAAAAAAAAAAAAAGAACACAGCCATAAACCCCAAACATAAAGTATAAAAATGATCTGCCAGACAGACTATAACATGGACTCAGGGAAAGATGATGCAAGTGATACCATGTAGCGCCTCTAAACCCAGGGGCAGGGGAGCCACAGAGTCTGAAGGGGGCTGAATGCAAGGCAGTAGGGAGTAGGGAGGGTGGAAGTAAATGGCATTCCCATCTGAGGAGGATAGCCATAGCTCAGATCTAGCCAATTTTTGCCATGCAGAAAAATTGCTATTGAGGACTGCCAGATATCTGATTTTTTTTTAAAGAAGCTGAAAAGATGGATTTTTATATGAAATGTTCCTATCTTTCAAACACTGTGTGGGCCAAACAAAATTATCTGCCAGCTGGATTCCATCTGTGGGCTGCCAATCTGTGATCCCTGCTCAGAAACTAAGTGGCATAATTCTCAAAGGCCCATGTAATGATTCTTTGATTAGATGGATGAGACATATGAGTGGAAGAGAAGAGTCTCCAGAGATAACTAATTCTCCATTACGACAAGATGGGGAGGTAGAGTTGTTTATGGCTGGGTTTCCAGGCAAGGGATTGCATTAGGTGAGGAGGGTGAGAGGGAGTCAAAGCATTGATGGACAGAGTTCTGGGACTCTAAGTGCTCAATGTGAGCTCTCTTGACTCCCCCAAGTGTGAACACTGGGTCAGGGAGGTGTAGCTCATAGCAGAAGACACATCCAATTTAGTTGAGTGTTGGAAACATAGCCGGATCCATACTGGAACTGCCTTAGCTCCTTGGCCTCACCCTTCCCCTCCTGTTCTTTAGCAATAGTTGGTTGGGATGGAGTGCTGCAGAGAAGATTAATAACCAGGAGGCAACAGCACAGCATCAGTGCAGACAGAAAATGTGCACAAGTCAAACAGCACACGTTTATGCCAACCGTTAAGTAAAGCAGTGGAAGCCAAGAGAGGAGCAATATCCTTTAGATCAGGACTCCTCTGAGAAAATATGGAAGAATTCAGACTGATGCGCTCTTGTAGTTTCAAAGACACTAAAGACAATAAGTAGTCTTCAAAACAAAGCTTGAGGAAGAAATATAAAACATCAAAGAGAAATGCAGTAACCTGGGAAAGACGTGGGTTATGTGTTCTCTTCAAAAATCGCTACATCAGGGATTCACGTCTCTCACTAGAATGTTCTTTCCTTCCAGTTTTCTTGTTCCTCTTTCCCGTAATCACTATTCTTCAGACGCAAAGGCACCTAGGCGCTTGGATGCATCCACTTTCTTCCTCTGCCTCTCTTCTTTCTGCCTTTTCACAGATTTCACAGCCCATTGTTTCAACAAGACTATCATCTTTGGGATTAACTTCCCTTTCCTTACTTGTGCTTTAGATACTAACCTCACCCACTTTCTCCAAAAACATAAATTAGTGATTGTATTTTCTCTGTTTTCTGTATTCATCCCTTCCCTCTCAATGGGTGTCTATAATCTTTGAAAAAATTTCTCTCATTAAAACAAAAATACAATGACCCCAACCAAAGCAACACTTGTGCCCACATCCACTGCCAGCCACCAAATCTCTTCTCCTTTCACTACTATGCAACTGGCTGCATCTTGTTTCTTGAATTCCTTGCTTTGTTTTTTCCAGATCGCCCCACCTCTCCACCACATTGCTTCTGCTAAAGCCAGCAGTGATCCCAACATCTCTGTACTCAGGTGACAGTTTTCCATCAGTTGTCATCTCAGTTGGCTTCAACATGGCTGATCACTCCACCCACTTGAAACCTTCTCTCCTCTTCACTTCTAAGGCTGTGCATTTCTTGTCACTCGGCCTGTGTGGCTTTTCCTCCCTTGTCTCCTTTAGAGGCTTTGTCTTTCTCAATCAGCCATTGCATACTGAAACTCTTTGGGGTTGCTGCTCCAATTCTATCCTCTTTCCCCAGCTGGTGACAACAGTAATCACCACTTCAGTGATCACACATGAGCTTGATATTCCCAGAATCCACACAGCCAGCCTCATTTTCTCCCATGCCCTCCCCACACTGGGGTGATTCACATTTTCCTTCTGGCTGGGCCAGTGCTCCTTAAACTATCTGTGATGAAAGAATAGTTGTTCTTTAATTTTCTAATCCATCACAGACTGATGCTTTTATAAGGATAATAAAAATGAAATACAAGAAAAATAAAATGGATAAAAAAGACACAAAATACAAGCTTTGCATTTTATTAGATCCAAGAGATAGAAAATTACTCTGTCAAATTGCTCTAAAGACTTATAAATGCCTCTCCTCAATTACTGTACCACTGTTGCAGAACCGTAACAAACCATCCAAGGACTGGAATGGGTCTGAAGACTCTTGTTTGCATACAACTCTTGTCTTCCATCTGATTGCAGCTCGAAAACCTATCCTTTAGAAAAGCCTCTCCTGAGCCCCCTAAGTCACTCACACCTATTATTTATTCTCTTACCCCACTTCCTCCAGTAGCACATTGAGCAGTTCTTACATTGATAATCTTTGTTGCCTCCATGGGAATTCCATGATATCTGTAACTGGGTTTCTTCTTCTTCTACTCACTCTCATATTCTTGACACATAGCATGCACCCAAATCACTCATCATGTAGAGAGAACAGATGCACATAGAGTTAGGTGAATACAGAAGCCATAGGTAATTCTGCCTAAGGGTTTCAGGCAAATTCACATTTTAATAAGTGTTCCAGGTGCAAACAGTAGGAAAGAGCATTTCAGGTGCAGGTATTGGTGTATGGAAAAGCACAGATGCACCAAATAGCAGAGCTTGTGTGAGGAAGGGAGAGTAGTTGGGGGTGCTTAGAGCATGGGATGTGTTGGGTTGGAGAAAAGACTGTGATAATGTAGTATGGGAATAAAGAGGAGATGATAGTCTGTTCTTACAGTCTTTGGATGCCAAACTAAGGTGTTTATACTTTACCACCTATAGAAAGTCATTAAATGATTTATGGCAGTGGAATTCATGATTACCTTGGATTTTGCCAAACACAATTGGGAGTGATACTTGGAGGCAAGATCGAAAGGGTCAATGCAGGAAGCTCTCAGAACAGTCTAGTTCTGAGTACCTGGGTGGCCATGGGGAAGGAAGGGTGGAGGGGTGTGCTGGGGAGGTGTTTAGAAGGAGGCAACTCCAGGATGAGGCTCCCTGGGTCTTGAGAATCTGGGGACGAGGGGGAGCCATTCTGAATTTATATACACAGTGATGGGATGGCAACATTGTGGGTTTCTCTTTTGTGGCTCCAATTCTCTGACTGTGGCAGTCTTTACTTCATGGCATGTAGAAGTGAGTTCTTGGAGTATACCTCTCATGAGATCCTAAGTCACAGTCCTTGCTCAGTTAAGCTTATACCATCTGTTTGGAAATGTTGATAATAACTTACACTTCGTCCTCTGAATGGGACACACATCTTCATCAAAGATCATTCCCTCTGAGTAACAACAGGCCATAGCCAACTTAATCCCTTATGCCTGGTTGGTAATCAGATAGTTCTACATTGGTCCATGATCCCACAGCCTTTGAAGTATTGGCATCAGAGTGGTAAATTGTACCTTCCAGATTTTGGAGAAGTTGTCCCATATTCCCCTCCCCCTCTCCACAGATGTCACTTCACCTTGGTCAGTCATTCTGTGCTCCTCCAGGAGAGCTGGTGGGGACTCTGACCAGCTGTAAGTCCCTGGATGGAATCCAGGCTATCAGCTGGGAATGCAGAGTGGACCGAAGTCATGGTGGAGGGGGTGTCACGGAACTCTGAGTGCTCCCTTCTTGATCTCCAATAGGTGGTTAATAATGCTCGCCTCTAGCCTGACTTCCAAGAAACATTACTGCCACTTTTTGATTTCCCAATTCAGCTGCCTTATTCTATATGTCTTTTATTAAAAGTTACCTCGTGCTCTCTTAGAAGTTTGTGGGGTGAGCTTCATACATAAATATCTTTGCCCTAGAAATCCTTGTGGATATGGTGTGTGAATAACACTAAATCCTCCGACATGATCTGCTGTATTGGTGTTTTGAAAAAAGAATGGTTATTATTCTAACTCCCATGTTTGTTCCCTTTCATGAAAACTGGACCAACTTAGAGACATTTTCAGACTCATTGGATATTGTTGTGGACAAAATGTGACTGAAACAGATGAGCTGACTCAGCTTGGTGTGGTAGTGAGAAATTTACTGTGCCTTACCTAGGTGATGCCCACAGCATCCTCAGAGACTTGTCTGTCCTGGTAGAACAAGACCTGAGTTTGCCTCCCTAAAGAGGAATGGCAGATATTAAGATAATGAGCTGAAGGTGAGGGGAGTGAGGGAAAAACCAAGGAGTCCTAAAAAATAGAAGTCATTTTTTTTCACTCTTTCTTAATTTTACTACCTGGATTTCTGCTTCCTGGAAGAAGGCTTACACTCTGGAATTCTTTCTGCTCTTGTCCCGGTGGACTGTTTAGTTGTTTACATTTCCCCAGCACATAAATGAGGTTTTTGCTTTGACTTCCTACTGTTTCCAAATGGAGACCCATCCTGAAAAGTAAACCAAGCAGCTTCTCTAGCCTTGGGTGGGGGGCAACAAGCTCTAGTTAGTTTGACCTAACGGAACAGAGTCCGCAGATTGAATGCTGGGGGCTTGGCCAGTAGCCCTCACTCCTGTCTGGGCAAAGTCAGGGTGGAGGGGGAGAAAGGTGGGAACCTCCCCCCTTGTCTGTTGCTGCAGGTACACTGAAGACTGTCAACTGGAGTGGAGGGTTCTGGGAGTTGAGAAAGGCAAGTGTTCCTAAGGTATGCAAAGAGCAAAATCACAGCTGCCCATAGGTACATGCTGGGAATTCTTCCATCTCCTCTTTTTGCTAATTGGAGCTAAGTCATCTTACTCATGATAGCACTTGATACTCAGATTAGGACAAAAAAAATCATGGGAATCCATACAAAAAAAAAAAAAAAGCCAGACTTCTTGGTCTTGGGATAAGATAATCTGTGCAAAGCAAACAGCATTAATGATCTCTATCAGGAAAGGCTGAGACCCAAGTTCTCCATCTCCAGCATTCTCCTTTGGAGCCAGAATTCTCTCAGAACACACTGCAGGAGTAAAGAGTCTCTTCCTCTGTGGCCCCACTGTGGCCCCATGACACTTGGCCCTTGTGTTCATATGACATAGCGCATTGTAAGATGATGCCTTCTTCTCTTGTCGGAGGCCCTGGAGGCCAGGTGCTGCTTCTGACTCCTTTTTATATACTCAGGCTTTATGGGGAGCCAAGCCCAGAGTTGGCATCCTATAAGCATTTGTGGAATTAGTGGAATGATGCTCCCTGCTCTTGAAAGTTTCATGAGGGATGTGAAGACCACCTGGGTTGTTGATAGCGTGTGGCCTATCTGTGGGAAGGAATCATCAAGACTATATCTGGAAGTAGGGTCCCTCATCCCTGATGACTCACCCTGAGCTGAAATGAGTCATCTTTATATGTCCTGATTGTTTGTTTTGAAAAAATCTACAAGATTCTTCCCTAGTTACTCAGACACCATATTGCCAGGCAAAGCAATGTGCACTGGCATGCTTAGGAAAAAAAAAATGGGTCTATCAAAGTTGTGTAGCTGGTCTACCTAACTAATTTCCATGAACACATGGAACCCAGGACCTCTGACATGGGTAATAGCCTTCGGTGCTCTTTGTATCTAGGGGGTAATGCATCTGGCAGTCAAGGATGATCACACTGGTCCTTTTTCATTAGTTTATTTGCATGATTATCTTATTGTTAGTTTTACATCACCCCTCAATGGGACATATGCTCTGTGAGAGTAAAGACTGTGTCACTTTTCACTCACCATTGTTTCACAGTGCCTCACGTAATGCCTACAGGCAGTGGTCACTCAATAACTATTGGGGAGAAAAGGGAGGAGAGAAGGAAGGACATGTGAGAACCTACTTTGGCTCAAATCTTTGTTACCATTAATCCATGACCTCTCTTTCAAATCCAGTCACTTGATGTCTTTCTGTGTCACAGAATTCCATAGATCTTACTTGTACTTAAAGAGGGATTTTCTCCTAGTAGTCTCTATCCACCAGATCTACATATTATTTAAGTAATCCCTCTAATCCCTTGCAGTGGGACTGGGTAGTGTTGAATTACTGTGTTTCCTCATAATTAAAAAAATGAGGAGGAGACCATGACTTTGCAACGTGGGGAGTTAATATGTTCATTCCAAGTAAGTAGACAGCAGGTTTGGGGATTGACATCTTGACAGAGAGCACGTAACAGCTGTCCTGTGTAATAGCATTCAGTAGGGATGCTCTTGGTGCTCCGTCAGTGAAGAAATTGTTGCCTCGCAACATGCTTTGATGGCACATTGCAGGACATTGAGCATCCCTGGCTGACATTTACTGAATGCCAGCAGCATCTCTCAGTCATTGTGACGACTAATGAACATTTCTCCTGTAATTCCAATTGCCTCTTAGTGCGAGGAACATGGCATTGTGCTGGGTTCAGAACCACCAGGAGGAGACTGCCGGAAATGGAGATGCTTTTGCTTCCTCCGGATGAATTGTCTCTTTAGCGTTACCATTTGGAAAGGACATTTCTCATTCCTAATGTGTGATTCACTCCAATGAACTCAAAGCCATATTGCAGGGCAGGAAGTTCTCTCACTGGATTTTAAATACTGAATACTACACTTCCCTCTGAGTGAGCAAAGCCTCCTCATTTTCTGACTTAGTCCTTTTAGGCATTAACAATTTACTGAGAGAGATTGATGGTAGTACATTTGCCGTACTCTTATCTTCCCTGGGTATATCCTAACTTGGATTTCTATTAAATTAGTCTAAGTAGGTAGATCTATAATGGTGGCAGTCTATGAAAACGATTTCACTTACAGTTTTGAGCACTTTCCCCACCTTAGCAAAATGGCTCCCTCAATGCCTTCACCACCTGTGTGTTTGAGGTTGGTCAAGGGGAGAAATACAGAACATGGGCAGAAGATTAACATCATCGCCAGCATTTATAGTTGACCAAATATCTAACCAACAAGACATGGGGAGGACCATAAGGAAAGGGAGGGAAAACTAAATGGGAAGAAATCTGAGAAGGAGACAAAACAAGAAAGACTGTGGACTCCAGGAAACAAACTGATGGTTACAGAGAGGAGGGTGGTGAAGGGATGGGGTGACCAGGTGATGGGTATTAAGGAGGGCATGTGTGGTGATGAGCACTGGGTGTTATACACAACTAATGAATCGTTGAACACATCAAAAACTAATAATGTAGTATATGTTGGCTAATTGAACATAATAAAAAAATTTAAAAAATAAATAAATAGGGTTAGGTATGTTCTCAGAGCTGGCACTCAGATTCTACAGTGGTGCAGAGAGGCTACCTGACTCATTGAGCAGGGTCAGACCAGCCAGAATCCCACCTCCTGAGGTGCACTGGGGGGTTTTCAGTACGCTCAGGCATAACTTGTGACACAAGCTTTGGGTTAAGAAAATACACTAATGAATGCTTCTCAGAGATTTGTTTTTCTTACAGTTTTTCACCACTGCCTAAATGGCCATAAATTTTGAGTCACAATGATTAAATGCTAGAAAATAGTTTCCATGTGTTATTTTTGAAGGAAACCTCTTATTTTAATACCACGTTTTTATTTTTAAACATAAAACACAGGGACACCAGGGTGTTACAGTCAGTTGAACATCAAATTCAACTGATCACCAGGTTTTGGCTCAGGTGGTGATCTCAGAGTTGTGAGTTTGAGCCCCATACCAGGCTACGGTGGGGAGTCTGCTTGATATTATCTCTCTCCTTCTCCCTCTGCCCCTCCTCAAATAAAATCCATCTTTAAAAAAATCTAAAGCACATACAATAAAAACTCTAACAATACTAGTAGTAATTCAATGAAGAAAAAAAAAAACCAACAACATTGGATTCAAAATTTCCTTTCTTAGAGACCACTACTGAAACAATTCCTTATCCTTTTAGCATGTTCTGTGGATAAACATTTGGGTGTATGATGGTCCCTGGTTGGCATCACAGTGTAGTGATAAAGGGTAGAAGCTCTGTATTCTAGTAGTTAGACTGGGTTCAGTTCTTTTAGCTACACACAGTGATTCCTTAATGTCTTTTCATCATTGTCTTAACCATCATATTAAGAAAAATGTTACTTTGGGGATGAAGGTACTCCAAATGCATCCTTTTGCCTTTCTCTCCAACATGTCAGCTCCCACAAACGACCTTCAGAACTTGACAAAACTGGGGACATGTTTATTTCTTCATCCATCTCTACCCTTGAGGTGTCCCTACCTCTGAGAACAAACACGTTGTCTACAGGAGACCTACTCACCTTTCAGGCCCTCACAGATCCCCGGACCTTCTTGGTTTTTCCTCTCTGTTCAAAATCTCTCACCTAGTTATTGACCCCAGGTTGGGAAGGGAAGTGAAGGATGATGAGGGACCCCATGTGTTCCCCCATATCCTGGGAGCTTTGCATTCTGTCCCTGAATCCTAGGAGAGTCAATACCATACCATAAATGAATGAAACGAATCTCAGGATGGAATTTCAGATATCATGTCATGGCAGCTGCAAAGATTATTTTTGGGCAGGGCCCCTTCTTAGCATCCTTCAGAATGTACCATGTAGGCAGCTGCCCAGCTCACTCATCTTTCCCTTCTGCTTCAAGTGGTGAATGAGACAAAAAGAAGAGCTGACTCCTTTAAGGGAAGGTGAGAATTAGTGTTAAATAAATAGTTAGCTCTTCTCCTCTGGATATGGCTACATCCAGCCTCAGGCAAGTTGGACTGTTGATAAGGAGAAGACTTGGTTACTCCTTGAGAAGGGGGGGGGGCAAGTGAAGAATGAAAACAGGAACCAAATTAGAAGTTTAATTTATAATTAATGGAGTACCCAGGGAATACAGTTTTTCCATAAAAGAACTCAATGTTAATCCAGAATAAAGTATTCCAATCATCTCCTAAAAAGAGTTAACCTTTGAAATTTAGAGAGTAGAGCAAGTTAGTTGCTCATTTAGTTTACACCAACTGGGGTCCTGGGGGAGTCTATAATAGTTTGTTTTTGTTTTTCTAAAGTATTATATAGTTCTAGATAAAAAGGACCAAGTTTTGAATTTGTTCTCCTAGGACCCTTTGTCAGGAATGATGTTGATTGTTTTTTTTTCCCCCTTTGCCGCCCATTGAAGCTTCTGAATATGTAGCATTGGGTATTGTGGTAGGTGGTCTCCAGGAATAACCAATCATCTGCCACGCTGCTTTGTCTCTCGCATCAAGAAGTGAGGCTTGGACCTTTGAATCTGGGCTGGCCTTGATGAGTGAGTACCTTGACCATTAGAGTGCATCACAAGTGATGATTGGGGATTTCTGAGCTGAAGCTGTAAGAGAACTAGAGATTCCCCCTCCCTTTCCCTTGGGGCCCACTTGCCCTGCAGTGAGTTGAGTTCCAACTGACTGTGGAGTGGAGTAAGAGTCTCTGGAAGGTAAGAATGTACCTTAAATATTCCAGCCCCCGTTGAACACAGCCTCATGAATTGCTTTAGCCACCCAAAAGAATTCCATAGCTGAGATCAGTCAACTCACAAAACTGTGAGCAATAATAAATCATTGGCTTACCCCTCTGAGTGCTGGGGTGATTTTTAATGCAGTGATTGCTAACTAACACAGGGGTGATCGTCTCTGATTCCTTCCTTACCCGCTTTGCTGCTTTTGCTACACTTCACCCCAGGGACTGAAGCACAGGTTTTTCAGACCCAGGGGCAGGAGGGTCTGAAGGGAACTACACCAGTGATCCTGCCAAGGTGACCTTCAAGCATGTCATAGCAGAGTCTTTCCTTTGGGTCTGAGGGATGTAAAAAAGGATTTGCTCTCTTGTATGGCTGGGTTCAGAATACAAACTGTCTGCTTATGAATCAATGCAGCCTGCTTCAGCTAGGTATAATAATGCTGCGGCCTACTGGTTTCTGCCATGTTTGGCTTCTGAGCCACAACCGTAGTAATTCATACATGGTAGCAATAAATTGAACCACTCAAATGTGCCTTGTAGGAGAGGTACTTCATTGCTTTCCCCTTCCTTTCTGCTCCCCTCCCGTCCCTTCCCATTAGCATTTTTTGTTTGTTTTGTTTTTTTCTTCTTTTTTAAAAATTTTATTTATTTTTTTCAGTGTCCCAACATTCATTGTTTATGCACCACACCCAGTGCTCCATGCAATACGTGCCCTCCTTGATACCCACCACCAGACTCACCCATCCTCCCTACCCTGCCCCTTCCAAAACCCTCAGTTTTTTCCTTAGAGTCCACAGTCTGTCATGGTTTGTCTCCCCCATTAGCATTTGGATAAGAAGTGAGAGTCATGTCACCTACGCTTAGCTCCAAATTCCTTGTACCTGTAAAGCTAGGTGACAGAGTTTTCTACTACCTGCCGCTCTGAATGTTGGTTCTGTGATAGGGGATCCTAATAACTGTTATATGGAAAAGATTTAGGGGCATTTAGGTTTGGACAACTAGTACATAAAAAAATGTTAATCAGAAGTCTTTGTTTTGTTTTGTTTTTGCTAGATTTTTCAGTCTTTGATAAACATGCCCCGTGAATCTCCAGACAGGGGGTGCTATTTTGCTTTTTTCAAATTATATTTGACCATGGCAAGCTCTCCCTTCACCTCCAAAAGAGAAAAAAAAAAAAAAAAAGCGTCTCTAGGGACCAGTCTTGCATAGAAGATTCTGTGGGCATGCAAACTGCTCGTTTGTAACAGGAGACTGTTGATGGCATGTGAAGACATACTGCTGGAAACTCAGTTACACATTTGCATGAAGACCGTGCAGATGTTATGATCAATTATCTCTCCAACTAAGACAACAGTAGAAGTGATATCCTGCCAGGATATCGGATGAACACCTTTTATGGAAATCAGTTCTCTTTCCATACGGAGAGGGGGAGAGTAAAAGATCCTTTAACACATGTTTATTTCTCATTCTCTTTTGTGAATATCCTGCTCTATAGCAAAATGTCAAGAAAATGTTTTCACAGCCTGTCTTGCCACCTAGAATGTTGGGGTGTTACTCGATAGTGGTAATCATACTGACCTCAGGCCCAGGATTCCTCTTTCAGACTTGTTTACAGGGCAGGAGGCAGAGAGAAACGTGCCCATGGTCCCCATGCCTGACCACTGTGCTCACTGAGTATTTGTCTCTGTCACGCTGAGTGTTTGACATCCACAAACTCTTTAACCCCTAGTGGTAGGTCCCAGGTTATACCCTTTACTGGCTGATGATGAATGTTGCCTGATTTCTGACCCTCAGCTTTAACCTTATGTTGAATTCCATCTTGTGGTGATTCTGGGTTCTGACCCCAACTGTTAAGAGTCTCATTGTATTCCCACATTTTCTCAAAATGGGATATTGGAGGCTGCTAGGGAAGATCTATCACAACCAGCTTTAGGCTGTGGCAAGTAGGAGAGTCTGCTCATGCTGACTGAACTTGGGCCTTAGCTTTTTATGCAAGTGATCTTTCTAAAAAAATCTGAGTTTGATGAAATCGTATTGTTGCATTATCCAGGAACATTGCCCAGTGCAAGGTGGGATTGATCTAGTAGTGTATGCTGCATAAGCCTGCCTTTTTAATTTTTTTTTTTTATCTCAGGGTACATCTCAGATTCATGACCCTAAATTAAGGCTCTAAAGCTGTTCTTTTAGAGGCCTGATGAGAATTTATACAGAGTCTCCAGACTAATGGAACACAAGAACCCTATAACTCTAAATGCAAGGATGTCTGGTAAAACTGGACTGGAGACAAAAGATAGAGGTTGAATTCCAATAGCCTAGTTTCTCCTCTGTTGATCTGAAGACAACCTAGCCTGTAATATTGCCTTGAGCTGAATTATTCCTCCAAATTCACTGGTTAGAACCATATGTCTGCTTCATAAAGGAGGACAGAAGGAGATGGAATGGCCAAAGTAGTGACCATGCCTGCCAGACGTCCCATATGATGCTATGAAAAATCATATTAGTGAATCCTCTTCCCTTGGTAATGATTGAGTAAAAGAGTGGAAAGAGACTAAAGCAAAGGGAACCCTAATGTTCTTACCTTGTAGGAGAAGGAGCTTGAGCTGACAACCAGTAGAAAATAAGATGGGGAGCCTTTTGAACACAAATACACATTTTAAAAAAAATGTAAATGCCTCCAAAGTAGATGAAGCAGGAAACAATCAGCCTGCTGATTACAAATGCTGTGTTGTCATGGAAGGAGAAGCTAATAAAATTTGTCAGTTTTACTGCAATGTTGTTCCAAAGTGTGCAATCTGGCGTAGGCTGTGGCATAGCCTTAAGGCTTGGAAATATTTCCTTACTTAGGGCTGACAGTCACTTCTGTTCAAAACCTTGACACCTTCTGACACCATCCTGATGAGTGGTGTGACTCAGTAACATCTTGTTAACTTGCTTTTTGAAAGATGTCTGTCAGCTGGTGAGCTGCTTAAGAATGGCATATATTTCTTTCAACCAGAAGATAGCATTTCAGACACACCAAAACTGACAAGTCCAGAAGTGCAGAGGTTCAAATACTTTGACAGGTCCTAGTGGATTATGATGATATTCAACAGCCCGTTGAGAAAATGGGAAAAGAAGTGGAAGAGATGAAACCAGCAGGCAATGACTAATGAGCATATAAGGAAAAGATTAAATATGACTTAAAGACAAATTAGTGTGTTCAAGGCTTTGGACTAGTTGGATGAGCCGATGATAGGCATTTTCTTTCCCTGCCTTATTCCCATGTGATAATCCCAACATCTCATAGCATATAAACCACATAAAATTCTGTCAGAGATCAGCATTACCTTTGCTCATTGTGCAGAGAAAAAAAGGACTCAGGGAGGTTAAAACTACTTGTTCATGGTTGCTCAGCCCACCAAGTTAGAATTTGAACACAAAGCTTCTGACTTGTAAGTTCATTGCTCTTTACACTCTCTCATCCCTGCCTCTGTCTTTGCATATGTTCCATTTGCCACCATGTCCCTTTGAATCCATATTGGATGTCCTCCCTGACTCCCTGTTTTTATTGGAGCCTAGAGCTAGGAGAGAATTGGAATAGTAGAGATTAGGAACAGGTTTACAGAGAGTGTTGTTGTGGAAGCTGGTATAGGCTGGATGCGACCTTGGGCTGGTTAGTATCTGTTGAAATCTGTTCAGTTGGTTCTATCCTGTATCATGGGGGATCTTCCACTCTGGGTGATGACATGGGGGAGGGTGGAGTGTTTCCAGCCAGTCTGTCTTTAATATAAAAAAGGAAGCCATTTCTTAAATGGAGCTGAGCAGAAGGCTAACGGAAGCATAATAAAATGGCCAAAATTAACAAGACAGTAGACAAAAAGTGTTGGAGAGGTTGTGGAAAAGGGGAACCCTCTTACACTGTTGGTGGGAATGCAAGTTGGTACAGCCACTTTGTGGAAAAGGGGAACCCTCTTACACTGTTGGTGGGAATGCAAGTTGGTACAGCCACTTTGGAAAACAGTGTGGAGATTCCTTAAGAAATTAAACATAGAGCTACCCTATGACCCTGTAATTGCACTCTTTGGTATTTATCCCAAAGATACAGATGTAGTGAAAGAAGGGCCATCTGTACCCCAATGTTCATAGCAGCAATGGCCACAATTGCCAAATTGTGGAAAGAGCCAAGATGCCCTTCAACAGACGAATGGATAAAGAGTATATGGTTCATATATACAATGGAGTATCATACCTCCATCAGAAAGGATGAATACCCAACTGTTGTATCAACATGGACGGGACTGGAAGAGATTACGCTGAGTGAAATAAGTCAAGCAGAGAGAGTCATTATAATATGGTCTCCCTTACTTATGGAGCATAAGGACTAACACGGAGGACATTGGGAGAAGGAAAGGAGAAGGGAGTTGGGGGAAATTGGAGGGGGAGACAAACCACAAGAGACTGTGAACTCTGAGAAACAAACTGAGGGTTTTAGCGAGGTTGGGAGTTTGGGTGAGCCTGGTGGTGGGTATTAAGGAGGGCACATTTCGCATGGAGCACTGGGTGTGATGCATAAACAATGAATCTTGGAACACTGAAAAAATAAAGCTTAAATTAAAAAAAAAAAAAGAAAAGTCCCAGTGTTTCTGGTAGTTTCTTACAAAACTCAGTCTGAAAGGTAAAAGGAAATGTGAAAATAAACTCCAGCTTGGTGTCTGCATTTGAAGGTCTGTCACACAGAAGTCCTTGAAAGTGGGAAGTTAATCTTATTTATTATCCTTTCTGTGATTTGAGATCAGTGAGAAGTGAACAGAACCCCTTGTAATTTGTTTTTCAAGGAACATCAGACTTTGATGGAGACACAGAAGGGCCAGATATTCTTTCTGAAGCTTCAGTTTCAAAACCTATAATATTAAAGGAAAGCTAAAACAAGCTCTCCTCGTTTTGCATGAGTTTCTCAAACAAAATTGAAGGGTTTGTTGCAAATATCCTATTTTGCCTTGTCAGGGAGCAGAGTGAAAAGTTTCCTGGGGAAGACAGGGCTTTATAACATTTTGCAAGAGGTGTTGATAATTGTGTGGGTTGAACTGTCCTCATGGTGGATCAGATCTCAGCTCCAGACAACCCCCATTTTGTGTGTGTGTGTGTGTGTGTGTTTTAAAGTATGAAACATTTGAAAGACAAAGTACAGAGTAAAACAATCAACTGTGTGCCCATTGCCTGCCTCTCTCAGATTCTTCCATTTTGCCATATTTGTTTCAGTATAATTTAGAATGAATGAAGCATCACAGGCCCAGGAGATGCCTGCTGGTATACCTCCCCATTCTCCTTATATTCAACATCCCAGTATCTAGAAGCTGATGTTCATTTTCCAATGTTTGTTGGGTTTATTTATTTATTTATTGGGTAAACTTTTTAACTGAGTCACATAGGAAAGCGAGAAGTCACAAGTGACATGTAATGATACATCAGATAATCCCATCCCCCTCAATCCGTGTTGACTAAGGGAACATCCCCATGTAGTTGCCAGCCAATCAAGGTGCAGAATTTTACCAGGACTCCAGAAGCTTCCTTTGGGCAGCCTCATTGAACTTGATCAGTTTTGCCTGTTTTTGAACTTTATGTAAATGGAATCATGGGGATGCCAGGGTGGCTTCGTCATTAAGCATCTGCGGTTGGCTCAGGTCATGATCCCTGGATCCTGGGCTAGAGCCCTGCATCAGGCTCCCTGCTCGGTGGGAAGCCTGCTTCTCCCTCTCTCACTCCCCCTGCTTGTGTTTCCTCTCTCCCTGTGTCTCTCTCTGTCAAATAAGTAAATAAAATCTTAAAAAAAAAATAAAATGGAATCCTATCCTGTTTTGTGATTGGCTTCTTATGCTCCTCATTATCTTTGTGAGATTGCCAATGTTGTTGCCTATTACTGGTTCATTCTTCCCCCTGCTGTATGTTGAATTTTATAAAGACAGGCACACCTCGGAGAAACTGTGGGTTCTGTTTCAGACCACCACAATAAAGCACATATCAAAATAAAGTGAATCGAATGAACTCGTCAGTTTCCCAGTGCATCTAAAATCATGTTTCTGCTCTACTGTACTCTAGTAAGTGTGTAGTGGCATTATGTCTTAAAAAACCCACTTAATTAAAAAATACCTTATTGCTAAAAATGCTGACTATCATTTGAGCTTTCCACAGGTCATAATCACCCATCACATATCCCTGTAAAAGATAATTATAACAAAAGTCTGAAATATCACAAGAAGAACCAAAATGTGACACAGGGAGACAAGTGAGCAAATGCCACCAGAAAAATGGTGTGGATCGATTTGCCTGCTGCAGAGTTGCCACAAACCTTCAATTTCTAAAAAAAAAAAAAAAAAAAAAGGCAGTATCTGCAAAGGACAATAAAGGGAAACACAATAAAACAAAGTTTGCTTGTATAGCAGAGTTTACTTATCCCTCCTACAGTTGATGGATAGTTGGGTGTTTGGTTATCATGAATACTGGCTTCTGCCAGGACCAGCACTGGGACTATGGTAAGGAAAAAAAGGTGCCTCCCTTGTTAGAAAATTTAAGGAAGCTCCCACTCTTCTGATCACGCTGCACTTTCTTGATCTCAAGAGGAGTGCCCCCTTAAATTTTAAGCACTAGGCATCTCTTTTACTTCATCCTTCTCCAGTTGCTGGCCAGAGCACCTTGCCTCTATCTTTGAGTGCTTGAACTCCTGTTGGAATGTACCTAGGAATGGGAGTGATAGATCAGAAGCTCTGAACAGCCTTTAATGGTCCTGTTAAAGTGTTCTGAGGTGATTAAACCAATTTTGCTTTCAATAGTTCATGAGATCTCCACATACCCCTCTCTTTGCAACACTTGATGTCCTCAGGGATTTTTGTTGTTTATTGGTCATTTGGATTTTTTCAAAAGGGGCTAAGGCTTTTTCCCATTTTTAATTGGATTATCTATTATTCTTGTTGTTCACTTCTAAGAAATCTCCGTATTTTGGACACAATCTCTTTTGGCAGTATATACATTTTAACGGCTTCTTTCTCTCTATGGCTTTACCTTTCATTCCTTAATAGCTTGCTTTGATGAACAGAAATGGTATATTTTTAATAAATTCCAACTTATCATTATTTTATTTGTTATTATTTTATTTATGGTTTTAGTGTTTAGGAAATCTTTGCCTAACTCAAAGTCATAAAGATATTCTCCAGCATTATCTCCTAGAATCTTTATTGGGGTTTTTTTTAAAGATTTTATTTATTCATTTGACAGACAGAGATCACAAGTAGGTGGAGAGGCAGGCAGAGAGCGGGAAGCAGGCTCCCTGCTGAGCAGAGAGCTCGATGTGGGGCTTGATCCCAGGATCCTGAGATCCTGACCCGAGCTGAAGGCCGAGGCTCCACCCACTGAGCCACCCAGGCACCCTAGTCTTTATTGTTTTTATCTCCAATATTTATATCTAGAATTCATATGAAATTAACTTTTGTGTGTGATGTTAGGAAGGGGTCAAAGCTATTTTTTTTCATGTTAGTCAATTGGCTTAGTATTGAAAAGATTGACTTTTCCCTACTGTGTTGCAGTGACAACTTTGTCATAGATTACTATTTGCTTCTAGATATTATATTTATTTCAGTTAGTCTATATTTGTCTTATTTCAAGGAATTTTTACTTTTTTTCCTGTTCCATTTTTATGCCTCTTTATTTCTTTCTCTTGACTAATTGCAATGGCTGGCAACTCCATTACAGTGTCGGGCAGAAGTGGTAAGAAGAGACATCATCGTGTTAGTCTGGTCTTCGGGAGATAGCATTGAGTATTTCAAAGTTAAGTATCTTTTTTTTTTTTTAAACAAGATTTTATTTATTTATTTGACAGAGAGAGAGCAAAGTAGGCAGAGAGGCAGGTAGAGAAAGAGAGAGAGGAGGAAGCAGGCTCCCTGCCAAGCAGAGAGCCCGACACAGGACTCGATCCCAGGACCCTGAGATCATGACTGGAACTGAAGGCAGAGGATTAACCCACTGAGCCACCCAGGTGCCCAAAGTTAGGCATCTTATCAGTTATCATTCTTCCCTAGGTATTTTTTATCACATTGACAAATTGGCTTCTGAGTTTGTATCATGAATAGTTGGCAAATTGTGTTAAGTACTTGTTTAACATCATAACCTATTTAAATGATTATATGATTGTTTTGTGATCTGTTACTCTGGTGAATTACATTGTTTGAGTTTCATGAATTAATCTTGTGTTCTCGAAATAATAGCCCACATGTTGATGACATTTATCCTTTTAAAAATAAATTTCTGTATTCTATTTGCTAATATCTTTGGGTCTAAGTTCATGAAGGATACCTGTCTCTAATATGTTTTTCTTCTTCTTCTTTTTTTTTCTTTTCCTTGGGAGAGAGAGAAAGCCTGGATGTGCAAATGGGAGGTGGGACAGATGGAGAGGGAAAGAATCTTAAGCAGACTGTGCTGGGGCGGTGGGAGCCTGATGCAGGGCTTGATCTCAAATCTCTGAGATCATGATGTGGGCCAAAATTAAGGGTCAGATGCTTAACCAACTGAGCTGCCCAGGTGTCCCTCTAATGTGTTTTTCTCTATGTCATTTTGTGTTCTTAGCATTAAGCGGGCCTCACAGAACAAGCTGGGGAATTTTGTCTCCTCTTCCATTTTTTAAAAGAGTGGATATAAGATTGGTATTTTTTCCCCTAAATGTTTGATAGAATTCACATTTGATAGATGGTTTAAAACCATTTTGGAATGTTCTTTGTGGGAATTTTTAAAATTACTAATATAATTTCTTTAATGGCTATAGGAATACTTATATATTTATATTCTCTATTTTTGGTCATGCCAGATTTTTTAAAGTTTTTTTGAGGAATTTATACATTTAGCATATGTTTACAAATCTCTTGGCATAAAATTGTTCATAACGTTTATTTGTTATCCTTTTAATTCTACAGCATATGTAGTAATATTCTCTAAGTCTTGATATTCAGAATTTCTGTTTTCTCTATTTTCCAATCTTGCTAGAAATTTTACCATTATTCTCTTTCATAAAAGAAAAGTTCTTTCTAGTCATTTTCTCTATTTATTTTCTATTTTATTGATCTCTGTTGTTATGTTACTTTTTTTGCTTCTTCTTTTGGGTTCAGTTTACTCTTCTTTCTATAGCTCCTTAAAGTAAAAGCATAGCACATTGATTGTGCCCTTTCTTCTTTACTAATACAGCCCTTCAAGTTATAAATTTTCTTTTTAAAGATTTTATTTATTTAATAGAGAGAGGTGGGGAGCACAAGTAGACAAAGTGGCAGGCAGAGGGAAAGGAAGAAGGCTCTCTGCTGAGCAGGGAGCCTGATGCGGGGCTTGATCCCAGGACCATGGAATCATGACCTGAGCCAAAGGCAGCTGCTTAACCAACTGAGCCAGCCACGTGCCCCTATAAGTGTTTGTTTTATAGATATTTGGGGAGCTTTCTAGATATCTTCTGATGAGAAGTCTGTCTTCATTATCATTGTTTTGTGCATAATGTGTCTTTTTGTCTGGATGCTTTTAAAAATTGATTTGATTGAATTGATTTTCAGAAGGTTGAATATGATATGCCTAACTGTAGTCTTAAAAATATTCTTTTTTGGCTCTTCTGGACTTCTTGGAACTGTGCGTTCGATTTCTTTAATCAATTTTAGGAAATTGTTAGATGTTATCTCTTCAAAATGTCTTCTATATTTTCTTTCTTCTTTTATGGCTCCAATAACACATATATTAGGTACTGTTCTATATAGCTCTGATTTCTTTTTTTAAATGTATACCCTTTTCCCCATTTGGTTTCAGATTGAATGATTTTACTGCATTATCTTCAAGTTTATTGATTTTTTTCCCCTTTGTTCTATGTCTACTCTACATATAAGCCCATAAAAATGATTCTTATCTCAGAATTCTCTTTTGGCTTTTTTTTTAATGGTTTTTATGTGTTTTATGTGTTTATGTGTTTTATGTGCATGTGTTCTCATGCGCATTATCCACATTTTCCACTAGATTCTATAACATGACCATAGTTATTTTATAAGTCTCTATTTGACAATTCCAGCATGTGGGTCATTCTGGATCTGGTTCTATTGACTATTTTCTCTTTTGATGACCAGTCACCTTTTTGTTTTTTGTTTTTTGTTTGTTTGTTTGATTGTTTCTTTTATATGTCTAATAATTTTGAGTGAATAGAAAACACTGTCAGTAAAAGAACAGAGGCTGTAAGTGAATAATATCTATACTCGTTAAGATATTTTGAAGTTCAGATTTCTGGTACCTGCGAATGTAAGCTTATTTGGAAATAGGACTTTGCAGGTATAGTCAAGTTAAGGTGAAGTTATATTAAATTAGTCTGGGCCTTGATTCTAATGACTGATGTCCCCAGAAGGAGAGAGATTCAGAAAGAGAGAGACGTTCACAGGAAAGAAGTCCATGTGAAGACAGAGGCAAAGATTGGAGTTAGGCTACCACAAAATAAAGAATGCCAAGTATTGCCAACAACCACCAGATACTAAACAAGGCAAGAAAAAATTCTTCCCTTGTGTTTTCAGAGGAAGTATGGCCCTGACAACATCTTGATTTCCTGTCTGGTTACCAGAACTGTGGGAATAAATTTTTGTTGTTTAAGTCATCCAATTTGTGATTGTTACAGCAGCCCTAGGAAAATAATACACATCCAGAAAAGAACATGCTTCCTCCTCTTTGAGTCTCTTGCATGACATTAAGCTACTTTAGTTTATAGTTAAACTAGACCTAGTTGTTGCTAGGTTTTTGTTTTGGGGTTTGGTTTGATTTGATTTGGTTAGATTCAGTTTGTCACAGTTTTCAAATTAATTGAGTATGGTATCAGAACCTTCCTTTCATTGGCACTTGGGATCTGATTGCCGGGAAGGTGTAAGTGATCTCTCCTGCCTTTCCTCCAGTTATTGGCTGTTGTTTGGTATTCAGTGTAAGGCCTGCAGGGGCAATGGGGGTGTCTTTCACTTGCCCTGCCTTCAATCAGTAAGCCCTTTATGCCTTTGACTCAGGGAGGGTCTATCAGTGCTCATGCTCTGCCACCAGTAGTTCTCATGAACAGCTGATGAACTGTGGACAAGAGTTGGCAGATGAGTGCAAATGAAACCATCATACAAATTCATACTTGTCTTTGAAAATGTGTTTAAAATTGGCTGTTTTCTTTTTGCCATGCCTGTAGTAGCTTTATTCTCCTTCTGTGGTTGTGCCAGAGATAAAAACAGTGATCAATCTATTCTTGCCTGTATAGGCAAGTCCTATTTTAAGTCCTGAGCTTTCTTTGTGATACTAACTTTCTTATGATTTTTTTTCAAAACTGTTTTTTATAAGCTAGATAGTTGATTCTCATTGTTTGGATCTGCATCAGAAGTCCCAAGGACCACCCAAGGTCTGGTGATTCAACAGAAAGACTCACAAGACTCAGAGGTCATTACACGACTTCTGCTTTGTTTCTATAGCAAAGTGATACAAAGAAAAACCAGCAAAGGGAAAAAGTACATGGGGTTCCATTTGTAAAAAAACAAAAAACAAAACAAAAAAAACAACAACAAACAGGCACAAACACCAGTAATTCCTGTCCCAGGCGAGTTGCCAGGATGTACTTAATTCCTCTAGCAACATATAGTGACAACACATGAAAAATGCTGTGTATCAGGGAAGCTAGTTTGAGCCTGAATGTCCAGGATTTTTGTTAGTGGTCACTCACATAGGCATGCAGTGTCTTAACAACCAATTACAGTTATTGGACCCTAGGTCCCCAGAAGGAAAACAGGTATTCGCCACAAATCACCTTGTTATCTTTTCATTTTCTTGATGTTTACCTTTGTGTGCAAAACCTTTTTATTTCGATGGAGTATCAATAGTTTATTTTTGCTTTGCTTTTGTTTCCCTTGCCTGAGAAGACACATCTAGAAAATGATTGCTAAGGCTGATGTCAAAGATTACTGCATGTGTTTTCTTCTAGAAGTTTTATAGTTTTTGGTCTCACATTTAGGTCTTTAATCTATTTTGAGTTTTTTTTTGTGTGTGTATGGTGTAAGAAAGTGGTCCATTTCATTCTTGTGAATCTAGCTGTCCAGTTTTTCCAGCACCATTTGTTGAAGAGACTGTCCTTTTCCACATTGTATATTTTTGTCATCATCTTCATGGATTAATCAACCATATATGGCCCCTTTATTTTGTTTTATTGATCTGTATATACAATTTTACACCGGTGACATACTATTGGGATTACTATATCTTTCTAATCTCAAATGAGAGAGCACGATACCTCTGGGTTGTTTTTCTTTCTCAAGATTGCTTTGGCTATTGGGAGTCTCTTGTGAGTCTTCACACATTTTAAGATTATTTGTTCTAGTTCTGTGAAAAATACCATTGAAATATGGGTAAGGATTGCATTGAATCTGTAGATTGCTCTGGGTAGTATGGACCCTTTAACAATATGAATTCTTCCAATCCATGAACATGGTATATTTTTCCATTTGTTTGTGTCATCTTAAATTTCTTTCAACAATGTCTTATGGTTTTCAGAGTACAGATATTTTACCTCCTGGGTTAAGTTTATTCCTAGATATTTTATTCTTATTGGTGTAATTGTTAATGTAATTGCTTTCTTAATTTCTCTTGCTATTACTTTGTTGTTAGTGTATCGAAATGCAACATAATTTCTGTATATTATGTATCCTGAAACTTTCCTGAATTCATTTATTCTAATAGTTTTTTTGGTGTATTTTTAGGGTTTTCTATGTGTAGTACCATATCATCTGCAACTAGTGACAGTTTTACTTCTTACCAATTTAGATGGGTTTTCTTTCTTTCTTTCTTTCTTTCTTTCTTTCTTTCTTTCTTTCTTTCTTTCTTTTTTTTTAAAATCCTGTTGCTGTGGCTACATATGGGAGCACTGACAATACTGACTCCATCTTTGGCCCTCCATTTTGTTTATGTCTCCATGATGACTTCTCTTGGGCTACATATTCCCAGACCCCTTGAAGATGAATGTACATATCTCAGAAATGCCTGCCAAGGCTGGAACATAGGGAGATTTTGTTTGCCTTCCCATGAATCTGTTAGAGATAATAGTTTTTCCTCCTCCTGATGAACAGAGGGCATCTCAAGGTCTGTTAAATGTTAGCTGTCAGTTCAGTTCATGTGCACCCTTTGAAGTGCATGGGAACTCTTTGATCTCCCTATAGTGTGTTCCTGCTTATCCCCTCACTCTATGACATGTGTGAACTAAGGTCCAGACTTTGCAGAGAATAGCTGCACAGCTACCAGGATTGTCATCCTTTCCATCCCCCTTATGAGTTAACATGAATACAGCTCTGTCTAAACTTTATGGAGTTTTCTCCCTTGTTTTCTGGACTCAAAGTATCTTCTCAGTTTAGAGATCCTTTATTTTCCCTTCCCCACCTTCTAACACCAGGACTTCCAGTACTATGTTAACAAAAGTAGCAAGAGTGGACATCCTTGTCTTGTTTTTGATCTTGGAGGGAAAGCTCTTAGTTTTTCACCATCGAGTCTGATACCTGCTGCTGATTTTCATAAATGACCACTAAATCTACTTTGTTGACCATTTTTTATCATGAACATATGTTGAATTGTGTCAAATGTTTTTTCTGTATCTATTGAGATGATTATATTATTTTTATCCTTCATTTTGGTTAATCTGGTGCATTACACTGATTGATTTGTGAATATTAAACCATTCCTGCATTCCTGTAATAATCTCACTTGATCATGGTAAATGATCCTTTTAATGCATTTTTAAAATTGATTTGCTAATATATTGTTGAGGATTTTTATACCTGTTTTCATCAAGATATTGATCTGTAGTTTCTTTCTCTGTAGTGTGTTTGCATGGTATTTTTATCAGAGCAATACTGGCCTTATTTGGAAGTGTTCCTTCCCCTTCTTTTTTTTTTTTTAATAGCTTTGGGACAATAGGTATTAACTCTTCACATGTTTGGCTGTGAAGCCATATGGGCCCGACTTTGTTTTTTTGGGAGTTTTTTGCTTGTCAATTCAGTTTCATTACTGGTAATTGGTCTGCTCAGATTTTCTTTCTTCCCGAATCAGTTTTGGAGGATTGCATGTTTCTAGAAATTTACCCTTTTCTTGTTTTTTGTCCAGTTTGTTGGCATATACATTTTTGTTGTCTCTTTCAATCCTTTGGATTTTTGTGGTGTTGGTTGTTAATTCTTTTTCTTTTCTGCCTTTGATAATATGAGTTCCCTCTTTTTCTTGGTGGGTCTTGCTAAATGTTTATCAGTTTTGTGTATCTTTTCAAGGAACTAGTTCTTCATTTTATTGTTAATTTTTTATTGTCTCTTTTTAGTCTCTTTTATTCATTTTTGGCTTCACTCTTTATTATTTCAAATCCTTCTACTAACTTTGGGCTTCATTCCTTTTCTAGTTACTTTAGGTGTAGTTTAGATTGTTTATTTGAGATATTTATTTTTTCTTGAGGTAGGCCTGTATCTCTAAAATTTCTCTCTAAGAACGACTTTCACTGAATCCCAAAGATTCTGGATCATTGTGTTTCATTTTCATTTATGTCCATGTATTTTTTTTATTTCCTCTAATTTCTTCATTGACCCATTGGTTGTAGTTTTTTAAAGTTTTATTTAGAGGGAGAACAAGCAGGAGGCTGGGCAGAGGGACAGAGTTCATTCTCAGGGGCTCATTGCACTGAAACCATGACTTGAGCCAAAGTCGAGAGTCTGACGATTAATTGACTGAGCCACTCTGGCAAACCTCCCCCCATTGGTTGTTTAATAATGTGTTGTTTAACCCCCATATTTATTTTTTGTTTGTTTTCTAGGTGTGTGTGTGTGTGTGTGTGTGTGTGTGTGTGTGTGTTTGTAATTTCTTGTTTCATATCCCTGTTGTCAGAAAAGATGCTTATTAAGATTTCAAGCTTCTTCAATTTATTGAGTCTTATTTTTTGGGCTAACATAATCTCTCCCAGAGAATGTTCCATGTACACTTGAAAAGAATGTGTGTTTTCTTTTTTTTTTTAGGTGAAATGTTCTGTATATCTGTTCAGTACATTTGGTCTAATGTGTTGCTCAGAAACATTGTTTCTTAATTGATTTTCTGTCTGGATAATCTATCCATTGTTATAAGTAAGGTATTAAAGCCTCCTAGTGTTATTGTTTTACTGTCATTTTCTCCCTTTATGTCTGCTAATATTCGCTCTATGTATTTAGGTATTCCAGTGTTGGGTGCATAAATATTATAATTTTTATATCGTCTTGTTGGATTGATCCCTTTATCATTATGTAATGTCTTTCTTTGTCTCATGCTACAGTCTTCATTTTAAAGCCTATTTTGTCTGATGCTACCTCAGTTTTTGTTTTATATTTTAAGATTTTATTTATTTATTTGACAGGGAAAGAGAGAGAGAGAGATCAGAGTAGGCAGAGAGGCAGGCAGAGAGAGAGGGGGAAGCAGGCTCCTTGCTGAGCAGAGAGCACGATGTGGGGCTGGACCTGAGATCATGACCAGAGCTGAAGGCAGAGGCTTAACCCACTGAGCTAACTAGATGCCCCATGTATATCCTTTATTCACTTTTTAAATTTGTTTTCAATTTTTATTTATTTATTTATTTGACAGAGAGAGAGAGAGAGCACAAGCAGGTGGAGTAGCAGACAGAGGGAGAGAGAGAAGCAGGCTCCCTGCTGAGTAAGGAGGCTGACACAGGGCTCAATCCCAAGACCCTGGGATCATGACCTGAGCCAAAGGCAGATGCTTAACCAACTGAGCCATCCAGGTGCCCCCCGCCCTCAGTTTTTTTTTTTTTATACCATTTGCATGCAATGTTATCTTTTTCTATCCATTCACTTCCAGTCTATGTGTCTTTAGGTCTGAAGTGAGTCTCCTATGGACAGAATATAGATGAGTCTTGTTTTGTTTCTTTCTTTTTTTTTTTTTTTTCAGTTCTTTCCATCACCCTATGTTTTTTGATGGGAGCATTTAGACCATTTACATTTAAAGTAATTATTGGGGCCTCCTGGGTGGCTCAATCGGTTGGTTAAGTATCCAAGTGTTGATTTCAGCTTAGGTCCTGTTCACAGGGTCCTGAGATCAAGCCCCACTTCAGGCTCCTCACTCAGTACTAGAGTCTGCTGGAGCTTCTCTCCCTGACCCACTCCCCTGCACTCCCCATCCCTGTGCTCACCGTCTCTCTCTCCCTCAAATAAATAAATAAATATTAAAAAAATAAAGTAATTATTGACAGTTATATACCTACTACCATATTATTTTTTTTTCTAGTTGTTTCTGTACTTCTCTGTTCCTTTCTTCTTTTGTGCTCTTTCCTTGTGATTGGTGATTTTCTTTAGTATTATGCTTGGCTTTCCCTCTCTCCATTTTTTGGTGTATGCATTATAGGTTTTTGGTTTGTGGTCACCATTAGGTTCATGTATAACCAAAGGATATAAACTTCTTATGACTCTTGAAATATATTGTCATATATATTTCCAAAAAAGTAAAATCGTAAGCACTTTAAGACTGCAAACTCGTTCTACTGGTGTTGCGGTTGCTAGAAACACCTCTCATTCCTGACATTCAGTTTTTAACCTTTTTTAGAATCTGGGTCATTCCTGCCCATTCCTAAGGTATTCACTATCTTCTCATTGAACCATACTATCCTCCAGACCCGGTATGAAGCTCTGAATGCTGGCAGCCTGCCAACACAGGAAGTGAGTAGAATTTGGGGTCATACAGACAGGGGTTCAAATCCCAGCTCCGTTGTCTCCTGGCTATGCGATCTTGGGCATGTTCTTTAACTTCTTGGATCCTCAGTTTCCATATCTGTAAAAATATGATAGTTTCTACCTAACAATATTGCTGTGGATTATATGGGTCAATACATGCCAGTGTCTCCCTGGGACTTGAAAGTGTCTGTGGCATTTTTCTAGTGCCATTGAAAGGGTAAAATTTCAGGGAGATACTCTTTTATTTCCCCCTTTTCCTCTTTTTTCTTGTATTTTCTTTTTTTGGGGGGGGGTTAGTGATTATTATTGGTATTCATTTAATCTGCTATGTACATTCCAGACAAAATACACATAAGATGTGTCTGTTATTGAAGAAGCAGTGTGGTAGAGACATGGACATTTTTTTTCTGGGATCTGAGCAGGATTTTGCTGAAGAGACAACAGTGGTGGATGGTGCCATCAGTTGAACTGAATTGCCAAATGTGCAGATTTCTCTTTTTAAAAATTGATTTTTCTTTTAATAAGGAGTTTTTGGTGTGTTTTGTAAAGAGTTTATGTTTTTGAGTAGTTTTATAAAGAGTTTATGTTTTTGAGTAGTTTTGAGTATTTAATTGAGGGGGAAGTACAGAGAATACTTATGTACCCTTTGCTTATGTATGGTCTTTCCTACAATGAATAGTATGAGTGCTACATTTGTTGCAGTAGATGAACCTGTATTTTCCACAGTCCTGGTTTACCTTATGGTTTGTTCTTAGTGTTGTACTTTTTATGGGTTTGGACAAAAGGATAATGACATGGGCCCATCATTATATTATCACACGGTATTTTAACTGCCTTAAAAATCCTCTGTGCTACACCTAAGACATTCTGCCTTGCCCCCCTACACCAGCTTCTAGCAACCACTGATCTTATTATTTTCTCCATAGTTTTCCTTTCCCATAATGTTACATATTTGGAATCATAAGGCATGTAGCATTTTCAGTTGGCCTACTTCACTTAGTAATATGCATTTAAGCTTCCTCCATGTCTTTTTATGGCTTTATAGCTCATTTCTTTTTAGCACTGAATATTATTCTATTGTCTGGATGTACCACAGTTAATTTACCCATTCATCTACTAAAGGACATCTAGATTGCTTCCAAGTTTTGGCAGTTATGAACAAAGCTGCCATAAATATCCACATGCAAGTTTTTGTGTCGGCATAAGTTTTCAGTTCCAGTTGCTAAATATCCAGGAGCATGATTACTGAATTCTAAGATAAGAAACTGTCAAACCAGCTTCCAAAGTGGCTGTACCATTTTGCATTTCCCCTATCAATGAATGAGAGTTCCTACTGTTGCACATCCTTGGCAATGTTTGGTGTTGTCAGTGTTCTAGGATGTGGTCATTCCAATAGGGATATTTATATACTTATATATACATATATTTATAGGTATTTTATTGTTAGAATTTGTATATCCCTGATGACTTATGATGTGGAGCATCTTTTCATACACTTATTTGCCATCTGTATATTTTCACTGGTGAAACATCTCTAGAGGACTTTGGCCCATTTTTAAATCAAATTGTTTATTTTCTTATTGTTGAATTTTAAAAGTTCTTCATATGTCTTGCTAGCTGTCCTATATCAGATACATTTTTTGCAAAAAAAAAAAAAAATTGCTCCCAATCTTTGGCTTGTTTGCTCATTCTTCTGAAATTATCTTTCACTAAACAGGTTTTAATTTTAATTAAGTCCAGCTTATCAATTTTTTAATGGATCATACCTTTGGTATAGTATCTAAAAGGTTATCACCATACCCAAGTCATCTAGGTTTTAGAGAGCCCAGAAACAGATACACATAATAGAGTCAACTGATCTTTGATGGTAGAACAAAGGCAATACAATGGAGTAAAGATAGTCATTTCCACAAATGATGCTGGAATAACTGGACATCCACATGCAAAAAATGAATATAGGCGTAGGCCTTATGCACTTCACAAAAATTAAATTAAAATGAATCTTAGACCTAAATGTAAAATGCATATTCCTTTGGGGTAAAAATTCTAATCACTTATTTTCCCAGAGTTATTGGCCAGCTAGTATTATGTCCATGTAACACAAAGTAGTCTCTTCTTATGGGAAGTCCTTTGCTCAGATGTGGCTTCCCACTCAGGTCTCTGTTTCCTTATCCATAAAAACAAAGTTAACATATAATATTATTTGCAAAATATCATACTCTTACTTTTCCTTCCCCTTTACAGCTAACTCTGTCAACCTGGAACTATACCATATGCATCTTCCTAGTCCTGACTATAGAAATCCCACTCTTGTAGCGACTCAGTATGAATGACAAAGTACAGAATATGCTTTGTGCCATCTGAAACCAGCCTCACAAACCTACAGATTGTGGCAGGTTACTCAGAATTTGTAGAAAATAGGGATCTAATGGCAATTTTTAAAAGGTATGTGGTTCTATAAAGTCATATCCAACAAAACAGCACAACTGAGTGGCCAGTGGGTAATGACACTGGTGATACCAAAAAGAAAAAGTCCTCATCTTGTAATAGCTTCTGCTTTGTGAGAGAGTCTGACTTGTAAACAGATCAGTTCAACCGAGTGAGGTAAATCCTGTCACAGCAGAATGTATAATGTTCTATGAGCTCACAAAAGAGGGTCACAAACCTTGGTGGGAGTGGGGCATAATCATGAAAGGCTTGATTTCAGAACCCTGGCAGGTCCATCATGATACAATCAGACACTGAGAAGAAATTATTGATCCTTTCAGCAATGAGTTCACCAACCAAGCAATCAACCAAAAGAATCTATTAACCCATGAAATTTTTCTTAAGTTAGATGTTTTTAGGAGGGCAGATATGTGTCCTTTCTGGTTATGATCAATATGTACCAAGGGTTCCAGTCTGTGAATAAGAAAAAAGATTAAGGCACCAGAGAGTAGAAATCCCCTGTAGGCAAAGGTTTTCTGTCCCTGCTCAGGTTAGCTGTTTTTGTTTGGTCTGTGGCCTTCCCGACTTGGTACAGCCTTTCCATGTGACCTGTAATAATTACTTATTATTATAATAATAAGTATAATATAATAATAATTTATACTTATTATTATAAGTATATATTAATAATAATAATAATAATTACTTCTTCTCTTTGCTTATTTGGTTGAATTTGATCTCTCTATAGAGAGATTCTGTAATGCCAGATCTGGATCCCTAAACTCTCCTTGTCCACTCACATCTAGACTTGACATACTTTCATACTTTTTAGCCCTTTCTTCCCTAGCACAGACTCATATCCTCTTGGAGCTGTGTGTTTGTGTGTGCATACATGTAAAATAAAGGACATTGTCACTCATTCTACTTGACATGTAATAGTTACACAGTCTACCCTTGTTTGTGGACCCAGTGACTTTGAAGCCATAGCTCTTTCAAAGGTGACTTTTTGTGGAAGTTAAATTCTGCCAGAAGTTCCTTTGCATTGCTAAGAATGAGGTATTTCTTTCCTTTTTTTCTAAATGCACTATCCTTTTGGTTAGTTCAAAAGTCCTTGAGTTTCTGCTTTTATAGTTTTAAGTTGGTAAAAATCCCAACTTTGTTTCCAGTGTCAATCTTTTACCAGCATTTCTTTTCATGGTACCTTTTAAGGACTGGTGAGTGAGATCCTTGACTAAGCTACCAGTATAAAAGCTCCTTGAGTAACCCAAGAGTTGTTGCTATTTACATCAGTTAATCTGCTAGCAGAAGAGAATGCCACAGTTTCGACAGGGAGCTGTAGACTTCTGAGAATCACCCAGACAAAATTGCCAGATGTCAAATACTCTTTTCAAGTCTATAGGTATCACTGATGTGGGTAGGGATGAGTTTTTGAGGAATAATGGCTAAAAACGGTGAATGGCTGCTGTGGTTAAGATTGTGTCTGCTAAGGCCATTGAGAATATCAAGTGCCTCAGTTGACCTAAAATTTTTCTCCAGTAAGGAATTTGGTGAGACTTCCTGCCCAACAAATTCTCAACAATAGTCCATCCGGCCCTATCAGTAAGTCCTATGATTCAGGCAATATGTCAAGTGTTGGGGATATAGTTGTGAACAAGACCATAATAATCATGGAGTTCTAGAAGTTTCCAGGGTATAAGGGGTAGAGGAAATGGAAAGTTAACGGTTTTGATATGTGCTGGGTAAGGGAAAGAGAGGCTACAAGATGATTTGGGGAGATTGTTCAGCATCCATTTATGTCTAAGTCAATAGACATATTATTATTAATGCTGATAATAACCAACTGAGATTTTCTGAGGCTGAGTTGGGGGAAGCAGTGTATTTGATACAGACATAGAAACTAACTTTTCTCACATACCATTTACTTTGTTTCATTAAAGAGGAAAAAAAATGGTTTTAATTAAACATTATTTTCTAAGACATATTATCTGTTAGTATTGTTGACTTATTTTTTATTTATTATTTTTTAAAGATTTTATTTATTTATTTGACAGAGATCACAAGTAGGCAGAGAGGCAGGCAGAGAGAGAGAGTAGGAAGCAGGCTCCCCGCTGAGCAGAGAGCCCAGCGCAGGGCTTGATCCCAGGATCCTGGGAACATGACCTGAACCAAAGGTATAGGCTTTAACCCACTGAGCCACCCAAGTGCCCCTGTATTTTTGACTTTAAATGTTCTTTTTTTTGCTGGTGTTGAGGTGGGAGTTGCTTCGGTAAATGAGCTAGAAGTTAATGCTTTTGTTTGAGGTGGCCTTGATTTGATATTAACTTCCAATAAGATGATGGCCATACATATTAGCATGCTTCTTGGCATTCTTGGTGAAACACCCCAAACACCTAAGGGAGAAAATTCCCTTTAGAATAGGACTACTGGGCATTCCTTTGTTCTCAGACTCATACTTCACCATTTTTAGTGTGTTCACACACAGCAATGTTTGTTTCAACCCAGCAGGTTAAGCTTGGAGCCTCATAAAAATTAACCACTTTTTGGTAAGTCAAATAGCCTAAAACTTTGCATTGAAGAAGAGGCTCTGACCCCAACTTTTTCTTTGTGTAGGCCAGCTTATTTCATTGAGAGAGACCAATGGACAAATTGAAAAAGGCTTAAGATGCTGGGCCCAGCCATGTTATCGATACCTATGTGGGTGTGTTTCCTTTGTATGTTCTAACTTACACGGCCTGTCAGGCTGGTAGAAAGAGATATCAAGATAGGGAAGGGTAAAACCGGTGTGCTGATCAGGCATCTGTGTTCTTCCAACCTCTCCATTCCAATGCAGCAGTCATCAGAGTCAGCATCTCTTCTTTTTAATGATTTTTGTGCTTTTTGTTTTTGTTTTTGTTTATATGTATGAAATGTTACAAATCCCATAACACGTGGAGAAATGCGCTTTCTCAAACACTGCCTGCTTTTATATTTGCCTAGACAGTCATTTTAGTATGTATTTCCATTTAAAAAGCTGGGCGAGGGAGAAGGGGAGATGATTAATGATGTATCCTGGAAGAGACAAGAAGGGATATAATGTAGGACATGAATACAGAGATTTGCTTTGGTGACGTGGAAGGGAACAAAGATAAGTGTGTCTGTTTCAAAAGCAAATAATGAGGGAAGGAGAGTAGCAAGAAGGTAGGGAACAGAGCTGATCTTTGTTTTCTCAGTGAACTGTGTGGTTGGATCATCAAAGTGTAAAGTAAGTTTCAAGAATGATCACAAATCTTAAAGAAAACAAGTATCACTATTATTTGTATACTTTTGAGATGCATCCATCTCAATATGCAAGTAGCCCATGTTGCTAGAAAATGTTACATGATTTAAATTGCAAGTTAGATACTCTTTTTTGATTATAAAAAAGTATCAGTGAAGAAGCTCTTTACTGTTATCCTAGAAATGTACATATGAATTGGAAATTGTACCTTGAATTCTTCCTTTCTTATTCTGCATTATAATATCTTAATATATTTTATCTGATGGTCTTCAGTTGACAGTGACTTCTAATGTGCTAACTTAAATTTCTCTTTTCATGTCTCCCATACAACATTTTTATTGAATATTTATCTATATAAACATATAATGCTTATCAATATAGAAAGTCTATATAATTGGTTGCATAATTATTTTATAAGTTCAGCATATTGTATATTATTAAGTAGCCACATCCAGAGCTTAGTCTCCAAAACTGCTTTGTGAATTAATGAAATTTAATATGGTAGGTCCCGTTATAAAATACACTCTGTAAAGTACTGTTTAGAAATAATACCAAAATGTGTTTGGAAAGGAAGAAAAATAGGAAGAAAATGCATTTTTGTCATTCTTCTACAAGTAATATTCTCTTTGAGTCTGGTGAGTAGAAACCAAAGAAACCCAAAAGGAATTTATTTTCTGTTAATTTCCTCAAAAAACTAAACAATGGTACTCATCCTTCCTCCCTGGGTCAGAAACATGGTTTTGGTAGAGAAGAAGGGTTTCTTATCAACTTAAAATGAAGACTGTAAGATTAAATCAATGCAGAGTAGAATGATGTACTGAATCCAGAATCATGCCTGGATTTCACACTGTCCAAATCCAAAGAAAAAATCCCATCGCCCTGTTTATGCACTAGGCATCGGCATTTAGCTTCCACCCTTCCCTCTTTCAATTGATCTGTGGAATAGGAGCACTGGGTGTGGTGCATAAACAATGAATTTTGGAACACTGGAAAAAATTAAATGTAACCAAAAAAAGATTGGAAAAAGAACCCCAAATCATGAAGATGTTGTACATTCCAATGATGGTTCATTTCTGTGTATTTTTGGTGCAGGGATATTTTTGAGGCAAGGCAAGGGTACATGCTTCTGAACTGGACATGAATTGTTTGTCATAAATTATCACACATAATGAATTCTGAAAGAACCAGATGTTCAGTACTTTTTTTTTAATTTTGGGCATCCTAAAGCCAGTGGGGATACTATGAGCTTTTGATAAAAGAATTTTTCTTATTAAGAACAGTATGGGGGCGCCTGGGTGGCTCAGTGGGTTAAAGCCTCTGCCTTCGGCTCAGGTCATGTTCCCAGGGTCCTGGGATTGAGCCCCGTATCAGGCTCTCTGCTCCGTGGGGAGCCTGCTTCCTCCTCTCTCTCTGCCTGCCTCTCTGACTGCTTGTGATCTTGGTTTGTCAAATAAATAAATAAATAAAATAAAATAAAATAAAAAAGAGGGGCGCCTGGGTGGCTCAGTGGGTTAAAGCCTCTGCCTTCAGCTCAGGTCATGATCCCAGGGTCCTGGGATCAAGCCCTGCATTGGGCTCTCTGCTCAGCAGGGAGCCTGCTTCCCCCTCTCTCTCTGCCTACTTGTGATCTCTGTCTGTCAAATAAATAAATAAAATCTTAAAAAAAAAAAAACAGTATGAAAAACTTGCACCTTGGTCATTAAATTTATTTTCAAATTTGTCAGTTCTTTTCATTGCAATTTAAAATATTCTCTATAAGCCATTTATGTTATCTTTTAATTTTTAAGATGCATATTTATTCTGGCTAACTCCTTCATAATTGTATCATGCTACATGTGGTCTGTGTGGTCTATGTACTATATGGGGTCTATATGTAGGCTTTCATTCTTACGCATTTTTTAAATGGAGAATTTATCCTGACTTTTCATCTAAAAGCAACATAATCACTCATACCTACAAATGTAAATGATGCTTATTCTCTCCTGTCTCCATTCATGCCCCTTCATCCCCCTTCGGGAATGGGGAGAAAAGTACATCCTTCAAAGCTTGGGGGGTTCGTTCAATTTGTAGTCTGGGATGCTTGCTGTTTCAGTAAAAAGTGCTTTTAAGAATCCAGGTACAAAACTTTTTAAAAAGTCTAAGGAATGGAAATCTAGAGTATTAGTGCAAGAAGGTATCTGTGGTAGGCAGAATTCTAAGATGGCTCCAAGATTTCCGCCCCCTGATGTACATTCCCTGTGTAATTTCATCCAATTGAGAGTGGGCATAACTGTGAATATAATGGATGTAGCTCTGTAATCAGTTTACATTCTAGGACAGAGGAGAAGAGATTTTGTGGATACAATTAAAGGTCTCAAACAGTTGATGTTGAGTAAATAATAAAGGGTATTAGAGAATGGCGGTTGAGGAGGGCCTTACCTAATGAGGTAAGCCCTTAAAAGGCACTGGTCTGTCTTGGAAGGAAGAGACACAAGGAATGAGAACAACTCACCAGCTTCCCTGGAAGAAAGCAAAGAGCCCTATTGTGAAATGCCTACCAGAGCCACATGGCAAAGAATTACAGGTGGCCACTTGGAGCCACTGGCCAACAACCAGTAAGGAAACAGGAAACTTAATCTCCTACAAGTGCAAGGACCTGAATTCTGCCAACACTCTGCATCAGATTGGAAGAGGACTTTCCAGCCTCAGATGGAATTACATCTTCGGTCAACACCTTGATTTCAGCCTGGTGAGAGACCCTAGACAGAAAATCCTACAAACTCATGCCTGGACTTTTGACCTACAGAATCTGTAAGATAATAAATGGCTATTGTTTTAAATAATTTAGTTTGTGGTCATCTTACCCAGCAGTAGAAAACTAATAGAGTCCTTAAAGCCCAAACATCTCATTCCCTATTTGAATTACTTCAGCATGGAGTAGAATCTTGGGATCTTCTGTCCTACTCTTTGAGAATAGTCAGATGGTAGGTAAAATACTGAGTGAAGATAGGATCTTCTGTGGGTAGACTTCTATTTTGGCACAGTAGGGAGTGCCTGTAGGGTGCAGTGTTGGACGGGTCATAGTAGGCAGGGGTGAAAGAAGAAATGGAGCCCTGAGAGGGAGTTGAGGAGAACGCTGATTAGTTAAACAACTTGACGTATCTGTAATTGAGTGTATAGGAGACCAGTTTACAACTGCAGACTCACTAAGCTCAGTGTTTCTAGTAAAGGTAGTAACTGGTTCCAGGGTTGTATATACACAAGGTATACAATACCTAAGGAAAACACGGATACTGATTTTGGTCTTTAGATAAAATGGTCACCTTAGGCTTAAGAGTTCCTATGCTATAAAATATCATTCTGTACTTTAGATGGAAATCTTTAAGATACCAGTGTATTTTTTTAAGATTGTTATTTATTTATTTGACAGACAAAGATCATAAGTAGGCAGAGAGGTAAGCAGAGAGAGAGGAGGAAGCAGGCTCCCTGCTGAGCAGAGAGCCTGATGTGGGGCTCAATCCCAGGACCCTGAGATCATGACCTGAGCTGAAGGCAGAGGCTTAACCCACTGAGCCACCCAGGCGCCCCTACCAGTGTATTTTTATATGCTTTCTTCTTGACTTCCATCCCTCAACCACATTTTCTAAACGAAGTGAAAGAATCTCATTTCACCTTGTAGCCAGAATTGGATGACAGATTTTGTTTCATTGTTGCCATGATGAGGCCAGCTCTAAACTTGACCAAATTTTCTTATATTATCAATTTTATGCTACACTGTGGAATTTATCCTGTGTTGTTGGATTACATAGGCAGATACTGGCAAACTCAAGCTTCCAATCTTACTTTGATTCTGTTGCTGTGGCACTTCCTTTTTATTCAAGGAATTCGGGGTATAGTACAATCCCTCAAGGAGCCTTATAAAGTCCCAGAATAATCTTTAAAAAAAAAAAAAGGCAGCAACACTGTTCTGACAGTGATGTTTATTCAAATAGAGCTAAAACATGCATCTCTGTGTAGGTGATAACTAGGACAGAATATCCATGAATGTTAAGGAATAACTCAAATTAAGTGGTGTTTCCCTATTTGTATTACTAGTAGGATGAAAACCATTATTCTCAGCTCTTTGAATAGCTGAAAATTCCTACTTATTATGCCTATTCCCTTTACCGAGTAAATAAAAAACAAAATTAAGGATTGAGTTTTTAGATGTATTTCAAGCTTATCAGAAGGAGAGTAGACCACACTTTGAGAACCTCTGCTGTAAGAGAAATCATTTCCCCTGTTAAAAAGATGGTGTGGGGATTGTAGAGTGGCATGCTAAGTCAATGTCACATCAAAGGTCACACTAAAGATGATTGATCCTCAGTACCAAAGAAATGCATTGATGAGATTAAGGCAAACAAAACAAAACAAAAAATAGGAATCCTGTACAGCTTTAGAATATCATAGGACCTTTGGGGCGGCTGGGTGGCTCAGTGGGTTAAAGCCTCTGCCTTCAGCTCAGGTCATGATCCCAGGGTACTGGGATAGAGCCCCACATCGGGCTCTCTGCTCAGCAGGGAGCCTGCTCTCCTTCCTCTCTCTCTGCCAGCCTCTCTGCCTAATTGTGATATCTGTCTGTCAAATAAATAAAATCTCTAAAAAAAAAAAAAGAATATCATAGGATATCATAGGACCTTAGAAAATTGGGAGTTAAAATCTGCAGAATTATTTGGCCAGCCTTGAAACTGACCAAGTCACTTGATTTTATTCATTTTCTTTGGCAAGTGGGCATTGATCTAAAAAAGTCTTGGACTACTGGAGAAGTGATGGGGCTTGAATGTGGGTAACACATTTCTATTATCCCTTAGCTCTTCCATAACCTGTCCTATTTCTAAGCAGTGGGGTCCATCTAGGATTCACAAGTCAGTGGCTTATAGGCCATAATCCCACTCCCATGTTGTTTGCTAAAATTTGAAGGCCACCTAGAAAACCTAGCCCATCCAGGGTTCATTGTGATATGTTATTTTAAAATGGTAACCAACTGTAGAGTACATTCTAGAAATACCCCTTGCTGAATATTTTTCATTATGTCTGCATCACTATATTTTTTTAAGATTTTAATTATTATTAAATTTTTATTATGTTCAGTTAACCAGAGTATAGTAGTCCATCATAGGTTTTTGCTGTAATGTTCAATGATTCATTAGTTGCATATAACACCCAGTGCCCATCCCAACACATGCCCTCCTTAATACCCACCACCCAGTCACCCCATCACCACCCTCCTTCTGTAACCCTCAGTTTGTTTCCTGGATTCCAGTGTTCCTCACAGTTCGTGTCCCTCTCTGATTTCTTCCCATTCAGTTTTCCCTTCCTTCTCCTGTCAAGACGTTAACAATAGAGCTACCCCATGACCCAGCAATTGCACTATTAGGTATTTACCCCAAAGATACAGATGTCGTAAAAAGAAGGGGCACATGCACCCCAATGTTCATATACTTATGAACATCTATGAATAAAATATATGAATATGTGATATTAATAATGAATTGTGGCAAGTTGTTGGGGCAAAGATGAGACTCATTTATTTAAGTTTTTATTTAAATTCCGGTGAGTTAACATACAGTGTAATATTAGTTTCAGGTGTACAGTATAGTCATTCAACACTTCCATACAAGACCTGGTGCTCATCAGGACAAGTGCCCTTCTTAATCCCCATCACGTCTTTCACCCATCTCCACCCCCCACCCCCGTGACCATCGGCTTGTGCTCTGGGATAAAGAGTCTGTTTCTCGGTTTGCCAGAGATGAGACCTGTTTCATATGTCCCTCCTAGTAGCATGAGTATTGGCTGTCAGAAGTGAGTTTCCTTCCAGTCCTGCATATGCCCTTGGTTGTCTGATAAGAACTCAGTTTCTTGACCATTTTTTTTTTCTCTCTTTCAGAACGGCTATGACCCTTCTTTAGTATTGCTTTTGCTGTGAGGTCATTTGTCCTTCATTTGTGCCACCCTGGGAGGGAACACAAATACAAATGTGAGAACTGGAACTGAACACTTGACATCAGTGCTATTATTGGAATGTTATGTGTCCTTCTGGATAATAACTTCAAATTAACATCATGTGGGACAGCTTGTGATCCAAGACTAGCACAGTTTCAGTAGCCACATGAAGAAAAATTTTGTTTTGGTTTAGCTGGGTAATTCATTGAAAATTCTTTGAGGTCCCTCATTTGATAGTAATACTGAACATTCACAAATTGTATAGCAGGGATAATGCCGTACCTCCAGGTGCAGTAGGAACACAAAACACACACACACACACTTTCATGCTCACAAATTGGGATCAGCTTACGTGGAGGTGGAGTTTGAAGGCTCCTTTGTCTATTTTGAGGGGTATTAGAAGTGCTTCTACCCCTTGCCTTTCCATAAGATCAAGGTCTTGCCTTTACATTAAGTCCACCTTCTTGAACATGGCATATTTTATTTTTTATTAACATATAATGTATTATTTGTTTCTGGGGTATAGGTCAGTGATTCAACAGTCTTACACAGTTCACAGTTCTCACCATAGCCCATACTCTTCCCAATGTCCATCACCCAGCCACCCCATCCCTCCCACCCACCTCCCCTTCAGCAACTCTGTTTGTTTCCTGAGATTAAGAGTCTCTTATGGAAAAATGAGGCATATTTTATTTCAAATGCAAATGCCCCTTAGTAGAAGCAAAGTATTGAGTCATAGCATGTTGGCACAAAGGATTTTATTTATTTATTTATAAAAGATTTTATTTATTTCTTTGACAGACAGAGAGGCAGGCAGAGAGAGAGGAGGAAGCAGGCTCCCTGCTGAGTGAGAGTCTGATGCAGGGCTCAATCTCAGGACCCTGGGATTACAACCTGAGCAAGGCAGAGGCTTTAACCCACTGAACCACCCAGGCGCCCCGGCACAAAGGATATTATGTTACTATTTGCTTCTGGTGGTAGGAAAAGAAGAGACTAGAAGGTGTTCATTTTCTGGGTAGGGGAAGCAAAATATCGATGAAGCCTTGAGACTTCTGCCTGGGATCAGCCCATGCTGCGTTCACGTGTGATCTTTGTGTGTCTAACTGTGTTTGTGATACTACTATTCTCCAGCACCTTAATACTAATAGCACTGTTAAATGGGAAGGAAGGGAACACTCTGGTTTGGATTAAATTTTATGACTATCTGACATTTTCATGGGTGCCTCCCATGACCACAAATTAGTCCTAAGGCTCTTAAAAGTCAATCCTATTTATTGAAAAGACAAGAGGCAGTGCTGTTTTTCTTTCTTTCAGTTTTCATCTAGCACTCTGAACACTGCAGGGAGCTCTGGAAGTACTGGCACCAGCTCTCCTGGGTATCAGAGGAGGGGAAGTTGGAATATGTGGGTCCCTGCTGGGTTCCTTCTGCAAGCCCAGGCTGGGTTCTGTCCCTCTGCCATCCTTTGCAGGGGTTAGAAGTGAACCTTCCTGCCAGAGAACTAGCCTGAGTCCTGGGAGGGAGTCCTGGGGCCTCTGAATCCTTCATGTCATGGTATTTGCGAAGCCTCCCTCTTCTCCCTAGCACTGTCTTGACTAGCATATCAGCCCTGATTTTTACGTGAGAAAATGGTGTAAAAACAGAACAATTACTGGGATTAATCCATCCTGCTGGTGGCATCCTAAAGGCACTGCTCATTACTTCCTCTCTTGTGTTTCCATGGAAATAGTCTGGTTCCTGTCCTTCCTGATGACTTCTCTTCTTTTCTCTGGGTCGGGGTCTTTCCATGACCTGCTCTTTACAACAATGGAGCTGCTCATCTGAATTCCCATTTGTGTGTGAACTCCACATGTGTTCTTTCTTGTTAAGTGGAAGGTTCTCCTCCCCAACCCACCCCCTCAGCCCTCCACATCTTTGTCTCTTGAACCAGAACGGAACACGTCTGTTGGACCCTGTGCCTTGTGACACTGGTGTCCCACTGTGCGTGGTCTCTGCCTCCAAGGTAGTGAATGCAGCTATCTCTATGTGGCATCTGTCTTCCAGACCCTGCTCATTGTGAGTAAAGGCGGGGGTAAAGGGGGCACCTTCCTCACATGGGAGAGAGTGAGCGAGGAAAAAATGTGGTCCTTTTATCATGCTGATAGGAGGGGTCACCTAGGGGATGATAGAAATTTAGAGCAGGACAGATGATTCCACAGAAAGAGGGATAAGAGGAGAGAAAAAATGAGGAAGCAAGGAAAACTAGAAGCGGGAAGACAGGCTAAGAAGTGGGACTTGCAGAAAAAGATGTGTAAATAACAATTTCTAAAAGGCTTGCTTATGACTTTCTTATGTGCTGCCTTCTCAAGAAAGCTTTAAAAAAAGAAGACCTTTGCCTTTTCAGGGTTTAGCAAGTGAGGTTAATTTTTCTTTTGAAAGTGATTCTGTGCTAGGAGAGAGCTGGGGAAGGGAGCACAGAGAGCTAGTTTAAGTTGGGATGCATTTCTTACTGTGCACTCTTCTCTCCAGTGACCAGAGGGCTGTAAGGGGGAAGAACATCTTGTGGAGGTTGGAGTAGAGAGGATTCTGTTACGACAGGATGTTATTCCTGCCCTGGATGTTGCATGAAAGTTAAGAACAAACTCCTGCCTCATTCCAAATTGTATTTGGTTTTAGATGGGTTTTATTTTTAGTCACACAAATAAACTTGGGACCAGTGGCGAATATAGGCCTAGGCCTCGTGCCTCAGTTCGGCAGGAAGGAAATCCTCCTTGGCTCCAACCTCTCTGGCCTCAGACCACCTGGAAAACTCCAGAAATGCACCCCCTTGAGGTAGATATGGGTGGCATTATCAACACTGCGTTGTACTGTGAATTCATTTACTGTGTTGATATTCTTCAGAGCTCTCTGAGAACCCAGTCTCATGGAATGGGGCTCAAAGAGAGGAGAGGTTTTTGGAATTTGGAGCATCTGTTGCCCACGTGAAGCCCCCCGAGCATCTGGAGAGGTGGGAACACTGTGGTATCAAGAAGGCTCAGAAGCTCTCCCAAGAAAACCATTCCTGGACAAGAGTCTTTTATATCTTTATCCCAGAATAGCTGTGGGCCACTAAAAGGTTAGGTTTCTTTTTGGAAGCCTGCAAAGGGTAACTGGCGTTCTCGTGATGGTTTTCAGAAATGCGCATCTTGTAGTGATTAGGGCATGAAGGATGAGATTCATTCTTGTGCTGCTAAACTTAGAAGTGGAATAAGGAAACACATTCTTTTAAAGTTTTTAAGGCTCAGAAAAGCTTCCTGAGAAGCCCGTTTTCCATTTTAGTGAGAGAAAAACGTACAAAGAAGGTCAGTTAAAAAATTCATAAAGGCTGCATTATGCTCAGTGGAAACAATTCTTTGAAAAAGAGAAGAGGTTGTTACTTAAAGATATAGTCAAAACCATTTTATAGAACTCTTCGCAGAAACTGGACCAAGCGTCTCCCCAAATGGAAAGAGTTTTGAAGAAATGGGAAGTGACCAGTTTTATGATCCGTATATAAGAAGAGTGGTTTCCATTAGGACTCGTGCGATCCAAAGCATGAATGTTTCAGATAAAAGGATGTGTATGCCATTTGCTCATATTGATGGTTCAAGTTTGAGGGCATTCTGCCATGGTGATGAGCAATTCAGTCCATATGGGTCATTCATTCAGGTGGCTTTGTGAACAGTCAAATCAGGATTTCCTGGTCCCTGCTTCTCAAGAGTTGTGGAAAATCACTGTGGGACACTGGAATGTGTTTTGGTTGCACATAGTATGATATGAATAGATAACTACATATATGTCCACCATGACTTGTGTGTCATTGACCCAAGATGAAACTGAGCTGCCAACACCCTATATAAACAAGTAAGAATAAGGCAGGTAGGACTGGCTGATCACCAGTTTCTTATTCCTAAGTGGTTGATTGGGGGAAAAAGTCAAGGGCTTCCTGGCACTCCTCTGTCACCCATACTTATTCCTATGTCAGTAGATCAGCCTTCCTCAGACCACAAACTAGCCTAGGATGCTGTCTCACAGTTTCTGCTTGAATGTTTCATTACTTACCACAGCATTGCCTTGGGTGTTAAAAGTAAGTAAATCTCCATCAAATCCTGAGGCTGGGGATGATTTGCGACATTTCCCTCTGTGTAGGTGAGAGATTGTAGACCCAGGGAGGGAAAAGGACTCCCTTAGATCCCAATAGTAGGATTACTACACAAAAGGACCCAATAGTAGGTAGGATTGATGACTTGGGCTAGATCTTTATAGATAGTTTTGGCCGTGTTTTCTTATGTGTTAAATCTAAACTTTCGTTAGCACTCTTTCCTGGGATCTGAAATGCACTTAGAACAAGAAGGCCCTTTGTTATTAAGTTAAAGAATTCTGTAAGATTGGAGTGAGGCAAGGCTATTCCTAAATGGAATTTTGCTGATTGATTATGTTATCATCTATCATCAAACAAGAAGTTCTATCTAATAGCTAATGATTTTATCTTTGAAGAGCTTTATCCAGTGGAATATTGGCAGCAACACCATGATTTTGTGATCACATCTCCAAAAGTAGTTCCTCCCCCTAGTTTCATGCAATATGCCTCATAAGGGGCCTCTCTAGAAAGCCATTTTGAAGGGGCTTCCTGTTAATAGAGAACATTTGAAACAATAAAACAAGAACGACATTGTTTTCCTCATCTTTTATCCTATATCGAATACTCTTATGGGGAAGATAATTACATTCATCTCCAGAATGCATTAATATTTCTCTCTGAAAAACACCAACTTTTCTCCGCATTGAAGATATTTGTTCCTTGTAAAACTTAACAGTGTTGAAAGGTTGCCAAAATGTTGAGATCCTAGCTATAAACTAAGAATATCTTTACTTTCTTGGCTTTCTGTTTCTGCATGATACAATCCCACCTGATACTGACACAGCCCAAAGCACCAGTGTGCTTTCACATGAATGGCATTCCCTTTCTGAGGGCTTTGCTTAGAGATATTTTTACGGGGCTTTCACAGTGCTACTCTGACCCCTCTCCTTGACCGCCTTTATTGATTTATTCATCAAACACTTACGAAAACCCTAGGAAGCTTATATTGCTTCTCAACCTTACCTATCCTGCTCTTGTTACATCTTGAGAGAATGGATTTTTGTGCCAGGCACTGGAGCTAAAACAGGGAAGAAAGACAAGATTCCTCATGCCAAGGAAGTTATATTCTAATAAGAAGAGACTCATAATAAGAAAGCAAACAAATCACTAAACAAGTAGTTTGACACAGTTAGAAGAAATAGAAGAAAACAAAACAGAGATACCTCTGTGAAGAGATTGTATTCACACTGAGATATAAATGAAAAGAAGGAGCTTGCCAGAAAAATCTGGGGGAAAATAATACTGGGCAGAGAAGATAGCAAATACAGAGAAGATAACAAATAATAGGTCAGAAGTCCTTCCTAAGTTCTGTTTATTGAAAGAGCTGCTGAGGGGCCACCTGGGTGGCTCAGTGGGTTAAAGCCTCTGCCTTCAGCTCTGGTCATGATCCCGGGGTCCTGGGATCAAGCCCTGCATTGGGCTGTCTGCTCAGCAGGGAGCCTGCTTCCCCCCCTCTCTCTGCCTGCCTCTCTGCCTACTTGTGATCTCTGTCTCTCTCTGTCTCTCTCTCTGTCAAATAAATAAATAAATCTTGGGGAAAAAAAAAGAAAAAAAGAAGAAAGAGCTGCTGAGGACAGGGGTGTGTGGTATGAGACACGGTCAGAGAAGCAAGGAGCAACCAGATCATGTTGAACGTATAGGTTACGGTAAGGATTTTTGAATTTATTGTAAAGGCAATGAGAGTCTGTCAGAAGAGTCCAGGGAAATGGACATTTTGTCATGCTTGAAGGTGAAGACATATTTCTCAGGAACAGTGGGTGTCCTGTTTTTGTTGTTGTTTCATTTGTTTGTTTGTTTGTTTTATCCCCTCATGTGAGTTTTGCTTTGGTGGTTCAGAGTTTGGTTCAAAGGAAGCTTGATGGCTGCCTACATTATCTCAAATAGAAACCTCTAGATGGTCCATGTAGTTGGCTAAAATAATGGCACCACAAAGATACCAGGTCCTACTCCCTGGAACCTGGAGCTTGACCTTATTTGGAGAAAGGGTCTTTGCAAATATGACTAAATGAAAGATTTTTAAATGAAGAGATAATCCTAGATTATCTGAGTGGACCCTAAATGCCACCACAGGGAAGTGAGAGGCAGAGGGAGATTCAGGCACAGAGGAAAGCGAGATGACACGACAGAGCAGAGAGAGAGTTGATGATGCTGGTTTTGAAGATTGGAGTGATGTGGTCACAAGTGAAGGAGTCACCTGCAGCCACCAGAAGCTGGAAGAGACAAGGGCTGGATTCCACCCGGGAACATGCAGGCATGCCAACACACTGATTTCAGCTCAGTGAGACTGATTTCAGACTTCTGGTTTCCAGAACTATGAGAGAAAAATTGCTCACGTCATCAGCCACCATGTTTGTAGTAACATTACAGCAGCCACAGGAAACTAATGCAGTCCTTGGAAATATTTCTGGGATGGTGACTTAAGCTTCAAGTACATTCGGAGCTTTCCTACTTTCTGTAGTAGTGTCCCTGACATGTGTGTGTGTGCAACTCTCCTACTGGGGATTCTGGAGACCAAGGGAAATCAGTATAACATAGGGGGCATTTGTCCCTCTGTTTTATGGCCACTTAAAGTCCAGCATAACTTTGTGTGCTGTCTACCCAAAGCCTACTGGAAACTCTGCAGGGTGTCTTAAGTAGGGTGTCTGATCCGTGTGCTAAATTGAAAAGATCACTTTGCTGCATAGTGTGGATTGGAAATGAATCCTAATGGAAATACTTGCCAAGGGTACCTTAGATTTTAGAGGGAGAAATGGTGATGGCTTGGATTAAGGATGTTGCCTTGGAGGGCAAAAGAAATAGATTTACGATATGTTTTATGGATTGAGTCCAGAGGACTTGCTGAAGTTTGACTGTGGGGAGAAGTCTTTGAGTCTTTGGTATTATGATTGGCTGAAGTAGGGAGTCTTTGGTATTATGATTGGCTGAAATAGGGAAGAAATGAAAAGGGGCAAGTTTGGGGAGGAAATCAGAGTTCTGTTTGATACAGAGGAATGAGATTCCTATGAGATGCTGTTGTGTCTTTACTGGAGAGGCATGTTCATTCAGCTTGTTTGAAATTCTTGTGAGATCTGTTTACATTGCTCTCAACCCTGTTGCTGCCTGTCTCCATGCATACCCATTAATTTTATAAAAATTCAGATATGTCGTATCTCTGTTTCTTATATGCAGAAGCCACTTCTCTTAAAGAGCTTATCAGCTAATGTGTGCAGCTGGCCCTGTATATGGAAAGATAACTCAGTAATGGGAGAGAAAGGTAAATCCTTGTGTTTGGCTGTCAAACAAATGCCACTGACAATAAGCCCTCAAGAGTTTGGAGAAGACACAGAGATAGTAGGCTGAAGTGCTTGGAAAAAAACTCCCTAGACCAATTGGAATGTGATTTTGGAAAGGAGGATTTGGAATGCATCCAACCCCCTTAGAACCAGATTAGCATAATTACTGACAAGGTCTTAAACTAGGATTTTGTTGGTATTGCCTCCAAGTTCCATTTCAGAAAATTATTTTTGCCCCAAATGCTTTCAGATATAATAAATGAACTTCTTTGGTGCATCAAGTGTGTAGAGAGGGATGTATCCTATTTTTGCCAGGGTATCTTAAGATTTATTATTTTTTTTATTTTTTAAAGATTTTATTTATTTATTTGACAGATAGAGATCACAAGTAGGCAGAGAGGCAGGCAGAGAAACAGGCAGAGAGTGGGGAAGCAGGCTCCCCGCTGAGCAGAGAGCCCGATGTGGGGCTCCATCCCAGGACCCTGAGATCATGACCTAAGCCGAAGGCAGAGGCTTAACCTACTGAGCCACCCAGGTGCCCCTTAAGATTTAGATTTGAATTAGTCCCCTAGTTTAAGTGGAGATGACCTGGATTATGGTAAAGTCACAGTGTATGACAGGAATATTGACATTGTAGGTGACGTAGGAATGAGAAAAAACTCATTCATTGTTCATGAATGATTCTGTGTCTGTGTTTGAGGAGGATATGAAAGGAGGTTCTGAGTACTGTTGAGAAAACAGTGTTTTTAACTGTGTGGATACTTAATATAGAAACCAGAGGCATACGATGAAAGCTTTCATTGTAGTGACCAGCATGGATCAGAAGACGCTGAAAATGTAAGAAAATCAGAGATTTTGAAGTCACCAAAGCTTGATGGAAAAATAGGAACAAGCAAGGTGGGGAGTTGTCTATGCTCTCAAAGACCAAAAAAAAAATAAGATGAGTCAAGAATACAGCTGAATCTTGGGGCACCTGGGAGGCTCAGTAGGTTAAGCCTCTGCCTTCGGCTCAGGTCGTGATCTCGGGGTCCTGGGATCGAGTCCTGCATCGGGCTCTCTGCTCAGCAGGATGCCTGCTTCCTCCTCTCTCTCTCTCTCTCTCTCTCTCTACCTGCCTCTCTGCCTACTTGTGATTTCTCTCTGTCAAATAAATAAAATCTTTAAAAATGAAAAAAGAATATAGCCGAATCTCAACCAACTGAAGACTGCACTATTAGTTGCCCATAAAATAGGGCTCTCTTCTCACGATAAGGACAAAATAAGAAAAGCCACATGTAAATGAAGTAAATTGTAATTAAAGGTAGAGCCTCCATCTTGGTGGAAATTGTAGGAAAGATTTTGGGAGGAGTGCGTCTATGATGTAATCATTTCAGCTAAAACCTTCTGTGTAGGATATGAGATTTTTAAAAAAATTATTTATTTATTCATTAGAGAGATAGGTAGAGAGCACCAGCAGGAGTAGGGGCAGGGAGAGTGAAGAGCAGACTGGGCTCTGAGCATGGAGCCTCACAGTGGGACTTGATCCCACGACCTTGAGGTCGTGACCTGAGCTGAAATCAAGAGTCAGCTGCCCAATGGACTGAACCACCCAGGTATCCTGGCATATATGACTTTTATTTCCCTCACAGACTTTGGTCAAAGTCTGTGTAAATGCATATCTACATCATCTCCTTTTTTCTACTTGTCATTCTCCATTGCCTGGCGGGAGCTTTGGCCTGGGCAGTGATGAGAGTTCATTCTCCAAGCTCGGGATGGAGGCGGTTATGCAGCCTGGTTCTTAGATTGCTAAGGTTGCCTCTACCAGTCTGGGAGGATCCGGGCAGGCCATAGTGGGTAGTTGATGTCCAAGACGGGGGATCAAAGTAATGGTTATTATGATTTTATGAAAAGAAAGATGCATAAACACTAAACTTCAGAGAGTTGTGAATTTTCAGGTCCTTTTAAACTTTGATGCTTCTAGTATTATCAGTGTTATTCTGATTTTAAGTCTGGTTTTAGCAGACTTAGGAAAGACTGTGACAGCAGAGAACAACACTGTTATGTTGTTCAAAACTGGAAAAGTGTCCAGGTTCTCCAGGTATCCTGTAAATTAAAGTCTGTTCACCTTATATCTTTATGTTTCTTCCTGATTTTTCTCCAAAAGGAAAGATATAAATAACGATATCAATTAATCTTCACCTGAATTTAGAGTTTCTTCACAATGAAACAGGAGAGAGAGAGAGAGAAAGAGAGATAAATTCCATCTTCTTAGTGCTTGTGGCAAATAAAATTATTAGAGATATGGGTTCAACTGAGAACAACTGAGAACACCAGGTCCTTCCTTGGGACCTCTTATAATGGTGAGACGGACAATGGGAAAATTGTTCCCATTGTCGGGAACAATTTTCGGATCTCCATATTGAGATTAAGAGAAAAACTATCTAAGACTTACAAATAAAAATAATATAAGGCAGGTATAAATTCCTAACCAAGCAAGTATTTATTTAAATACATTTTAGCATAATATATAGGAAATAGAGGGAGAAGGGGCAACTAAAATGCCTGGGGAAATATTAGCTCACAGTTCACAATAGCCAGATAACTGAGGAATACACACGCATTCAACTGAGTGGTCAGCAGACTCCATGAGCCAGATTCAGCTGTCCACCGTTATATACAGTCCCCAAGCTCTGAGTGGTTTTTATTTTGAATTTTATTTTATTTTATTTTTTTTAGTGTTCCAAAATTCATTAAATGGTTGAAAAGGAAAATAGAAAGAAGGATGGTATTTTGTGACACATTGAAAGGATGTAAAATTCACATTTCAGTGCCCATGAATAAAGTTTTATTGGAACACAGCCATGTTCTTTCATTTATGTATTGTCTGCTTTCACACCGCAAGGGCAGAGTTGAGTCTTTGTGACAGAGACCATCTGGCCCATGAAACCAAAAATACTTACTAGCTAGCCCTTGACTGAAAATTAGTTTGCTGACCTCAGCTCTAAGAGAAGACCATACGCTGAAAACTGTATCCAACCTAAAGCAGGATTATTGGGACAGAGCTTAAAGTAAGTGTAATAAATACATTGAAGAGATACAGGAAGTGGTAAGCAACAGGATAAGAAAATTAGTTATACATATTTTTTTAATTTTATTTTTTATAAACATATATATTTTTTCCCCAGGGGTACAGGTCTGTGAATCTCCAGGTTTACACACTTCACAGCACTCACCATAGCACATACCCTACCCAATGTCCATAACCCCATCCCCCCTCTCCCAACCCCCCTCCCCACAGCAACCCTCAGTTTGTTTTGTGAGATTAAGAGTCACTTATGGTTTGTCTCCCTCCCAAGCCCAAATTGTTTCATTTACTCTTCTACTACCCCATTAACCCCCCATGTTGCATCTCCTCTCCCTCATATCAGGGAGATCATATGATAGTTGTCTTTCTCTGACTGACTTATTTTGCTAAGCATGATACCCTCTAGTTCCATCCACGTCGTCGCAAATGGCAAGATTTCATTTCTTTTGATGGCTGCATAGTATTCCATTGTATATATATACCACATCTTCTTTATCCATTCGTCTGTTGATGGACATCTAGGTTCTTTCCATAGTTTGGCTATTGTAGACATTGCTGCTATAAACATTCGGGTGCACGTGCCCCTTCGGATCACTACGTTTGTATCTTTAGGGTAAATACCCAGCAGTGCAATTGCTGGGTCATAGGGTAGTTCTATTTTCAACATTTTGAGGAACCTCCATGCTGTTTTCCAGAGTGGTTGCACCAGCTTGCATTCCCACCAACAGTGTAGGAGGGTTCCCCTCTCTCCGCATCCTCGCCAGCATCTGTCATTTCCGGACTTGTTAATTTTAGCCATTCTGACTGGTGTGAGGTGGTATCTCATTGTGGTTTTGATTTGTATTTCCCTGATGCCGAGTGATATGGAGCACTTTTTCATGTGTCTGTTGGCCATCTGGTTGTCTTCTTTGCAGAAATGTCTGTTCATGTCTTCTGCCCATTTCTTGATTGGATTATTTGTTCTTTGGGTGTTGAGTTTGCTAAGTTCTTTATAGATTCTGGACACTAGCCCTTTATCTGATATGTCATTTGCAAATATCTTCTCCCATTCTGTCAGTTGTCTTTTGGTTTTGTGAACTGTTTCCTTTGCTGTGCAAAAGCTTTTGATCTTGATAAAATCCCAATAGTTCATTTTTGCCTTTGCTTCCCTTGCCTTTGGCGATGTTCCTAGGAAGATGTTGCTGCGGCTGAGGTCAAAGAGGTTGCTGCCTGTGTTCTCCTCAAGGATGTTGATGGATTCCTTTCTCACATTGAGGTCCTTCATCCATTTTGAGTCTATTTTCGTGTGTGGTGTAAGGAAATGATCCAATTTCATTTTTCTGCATGTGGCTGTCCAATTTTCCCAACACCATTTATTGAAGAGGCTGTCTTTTTTCCATTGGACATTCTTTCCTGCTTTGTCGAAGATTAGTTGACCATAGAGTTGAGGGTCTATTTCTGGGCTCTCTATTCTGTTCCATTGATCTATGTGTCTGTTTTTGTGCCAGTACCATGCTGTCTTCATGATGACAGCTTTGTAATAGAGCTTGAAGTCCGGAATTGTGATGCCACCAACTCTGGCTTTCTTTTTCAATATTCCTTTGGCTATTCGCGGTCTTTTCTGGTTCCATATAAATTTTAGGATTATTTGTTCCATTTCTTTGAAAAAAATGGATGGTACTTTGATAGGAATTGCATTAAATGTGTAGATTGCTTTAGGTAGCATAGACATTTTCACAATATTTATTCTTCCAATCCAGGAGCATGGAACATTTTTCCATTTCTTTGTGTCTTCCTCAATTTCTTTCATGAGTACTTTATAGTTTTCTGTGTATAGATTCTTAGCCTCTTTGGTTAGGTTTATTCCTAGGTATCTTATAGTTTTGGGTGCAACTATAAATGGGATTGACTCCTTAATTTCTCTTTCTTCTGTCTTGCTGTTGGTGTAGAGAAATGCAACTAATTTCTGTGCATTGATTTTATATCCTGACACTTTACTGAATTCCTGTACCAGTTCTAGCAGTTTTGTAGTGGAGTCTTTTGGGTTTTCCACATATAGTATCATATCATCTGTGAAGAGTGATAGTTTGACTTCTTCTTTGCCGATTTGGATGCCTTTAATTTCCTTTTGTTGTCTGATTGCTGAGGCTAGGACTTCTAGTACTATGTTGAATAGCAGTGTTGATAACGGACATCCCTGCCGTGTTCCTGACCTTAGCAGAAAAGCTTTCAGTTTTTCTCCACTGAGAATGATATTTGCGATGGGTTTTTATAGATGGCTTTGATAATATTGAGGTATGTGCCCTCTATCCCTACACTTTGAAGAGTTTTGATCAGGAAGGGATGCTGTACTTTGTCAAATGCTTTTTCAGCATCTATGGAGAGTATCATATGGTTCCTGTTCTTTCTTTTATTAATGTGTTATATCACATTGATTGATTTGCGGATGTTGAACCAACCTTGCAGCCCTGGAATAAATCCCACTTGGTCGTGGTGAATAATCCTTTTAATGCACTGTTGAATCCTATTGGCTAGAATTTTGGTGAGAATTTTTGCATCTGTGTTCATCAAGGATATTGGTCTGTAGTTCTCTTTTTTGATGGGATCCTTGTCTGGTTTTGGGATCAAGGTGATGCTGGCCTCAAAAAAGGAGTTTGGAAGTTTTCCTTCCATTTCTATTTTTTGGAACAGTTTCAGGAGAATAGGAATTAGTTCTTCTTTAAATGTTTGGTAGAATTCCCCCGGAAGCCGTCTGGCTCTGGGCTTTTGTTTGTTTGGAGCTTTTGATGACTGTTTCAATCTCCTTACTGGTTATGGGTCTGTTCAGGCTTTCTATTTCTTCCAGGTTCAGTTGTGGTAGTTTATATGTCTCTAGGAATGCATCCATTTCTTCCAGATTGTCAAATTTGTTGGCATAGAGTTGCTCATAATATGTTCTTATGATTGTCTGTATTTCTTTGGTGTTAGTTGTGATCTCTCCTCTTTCATTCATGATTTTATTGATTTGGGTCCTTTCTCTTTTCTTTTGGATAAGTCTGGCCAGGGGCTTATCAATCTTATTAATTCTTTCAAAGAACCAGCTCCTAGTTTCGTTGATTTGTTCTATCGTTTTTTTTGGTTTCTATTTCATTGATTTCTGCTCTGATCTTTATGATTTCTCTTCTCCTGCTGGGTTTAGGGTTTCTTTCTTGTTCTTTCTCCAGCTCCTTTAGGTGTAGGGTTAGGTTGTGTACCTGAGACCTTTCTTGTTTCTTGAGAAAGGCTTGTACAGCTATATATTTTCCTCTCAGGACTGCCTTTGCTGTGTCCCACAGATTTTGAACCGTTGTATTTTCATTATCATTTGTTTCCATGAATTTTTTCAATTCTTCTTTAATTTCCTGGTTGACCCATTCATTCTTTAGAAGGATGCTGTTTAGTCGCCATATATTTGGGTTCTTTCCAAATTTCCTCTTGTGATTGAGTTCTAGCTTCAGAGCATTGTGGTCTGAAAATATGCAGGAATGATCCCAATCTTTTGATACCGGTTGAGACCTGATTTAGAACCAAGGATGTGATCTATTCTGGAGAATGTTCCATGTGCACTAGAGAAGAATGTGTATTCTGTTGCTTTGGGATGAAATGTTCTGAATATATCTGTGATGTCCATCTGGTCCAGTGTGTCATTTAAGGCCTTTATTTCCTTGTTGATCTTTTGCTTGGATGATCTGTTCATTTCAGTGAGGGGAGTGTTAAAGTCCCCTACTATTATTGTATTGTTGTCGATGTGTTTCTTTGATTTTGTTATTAATTGGTTTATATAGTTGGCTGCTCCCACGTTAGGGGCATAGATATTTACAATTGTTAGATCTTCTTGTTGGACAGATCCTTTGAGTATGATATAGTGTCCTTCTTCATCTCTTATTATAGTCTTTGGTTTAAAATCTAATTGACCTGATATAAGGATTGCCACTCCTGCTTTCTTCTGATGTCCATTAGCATGGTAAATTCTTTTCCACCCCCTCACTTTAAATCTGGAGGTGTCTTCGGGTTTAAAATGAGTTTCTTGTAGGCAACATATAGATGTTTTTTTTTTTTTTATAATTTTATTTTTTATAAACATATATATATATATATATATATATTTTTCCCCCAGGGGTACAGGTCTGTGAATCTCCACGTTTACAAACTTCACAGCACTCACCATAGCACATACCCTACCCAATGTCCATAAC
>NW_022631120.1:1374660-1402593 GCF_010015895.1 Lontra canadensis | reverse complement strand
AAGTGGTTGATTTTCTGTTTCTAGAATTGCTGTTCTTCTTCTCTTCGATCTCCCGTTGGATTTGTAGGTGTTTGCAATCTTTAGATAAGCTATCTAGCTGATCTCCCGCAACCTGAAGTAGTCTCAGCTGCTACTTCTCCGCCATCTTGACTCCCACCCGAAAATTAGTTATATTTAAAAGAACAGTTGTGCATATTCAGTGTGGAAAACATAATAGTTGAAATGAAGAACATAATAGAGTTACCTGGTGGGTTCTGTTGGTTCAGCAACCGACTCTTGGTTTCAGCTCAGGTCATGATCTTGAGATTCTGGGATCCAGCCCCATGTCAGGCTCCACGCTCAGTGGGGAATCTGCTTCTCTCCTTCTCCCTCTGCCTCTTCCTCCATTCATACACAGTCTCTCTCTTTCTCAAATAAATGAATAAATGTTTTAGAAAAGAGCACAATAGATGCAATCATCACCAAGACGGACAGTGTTGAAGAAGGAATCCGTAAGCAATGCTCACTCCTGTTTGGTTAATTGAGATAAAGGCTTGGTTCTTTCCCTTTGATTACAAATTTTCTAAATATTGGATTGGTTCCTTGTCATCCTCTGAAGCTAATCAGTTAGTTTGTAATTATTATGAACTCAAGGATATGAACGTATTTGATGAGTTTTGATCTCTCATAATTCTTACCCTTTTTGAAGTTCAAAGTTTCCCATATTTGGCTAGTGGGGGGAACCTCTTCAAGTTGGCTCCCAAATCTGTTGATGGGTGTTGAACATCCTCCGTGTGTGCAATGTATGACCTCATCTTGTCCGACTTCTGCTCTAGACCTGGAACTCGCCATTGTCCAGGAAGCCCTGGTTTCTTGTGATTGGAACTAGGATTTCAAGACTACAATATTTGTACTAGGGATATTCAATGCTACTATGTTGGTCATTGTTCTGGCCTATCCCCATACTCTGAACTACAATGTATATGAGTTATGTGTAAGATAAGATGTGAAATAATGCTGATTTCCCAATTCAAATTCAAGACTGTGGGAATTTTATGTAACATGGTCTGTTATTACTTATGTCCCTCTTTGTTTCATACTAAAAATATCCCAGAAATGAGCAATTATTTTGTTCCCCCATTATATACACAATAGTCTTAGAAGAACAATACAAATGTTACCATCTTCACTGCGGTTAATGTAAATATATGCATATGCTCTTCCTACTCTCCCTCTATATAATTGTACCATATCTGCGCTGTCAGACTATATGGCCATTCGTTATTATACTTTCATTTCTAATCCTCATTTAGAATTCTGTTTTAACGTGTTTAATGTTTATCACCAGTGCTTATAATAAAGTCTCTCTAGATACTTTGAGTGTTTGAGCCCATTTTCTACAGTTGATTCCTCATAAATGTTGATGGCAATAATATTCCCTCAATTCCTGATGTCGATAAGTTTGTGTCCTTCATACTTGAAAGTAATTTTGTGGAAAATGAAAATCTTGGCTTACATTATAATTTTTTATTTAGTATCTTAAATTTATTACTCCTTAATCATCTGGCATAGAAGATTGCTTTTAATGTCTGATGATAATCCAGTTTCATTTTCATTTTCCTTGTAAATCCCTTGCTCTTTTGGCCCAGGTAACAAAAGGATTTAAAAAATTTTTTAATTGAAATTTTAATAATTTTATCAGAGTAGAATTCCTTTGGTTATCTTATGTCTTCATATACACACATATATGCATTTCAAGAAGTTTCCTTGAGTTATACTTCTTTGTATTCTGTTCCCTTGCTTTTTATTTTTTTCTTTTTCTTTTTTTTAATACTTCTTCATTAGGGAATCCTGTTATGTAGGTATTAGATATTCTTTATCTATCTTCTGTATTTCTACTTTCTCATGAATTTTTAAAATTTGCTTTCCATTTACATTTTTTTCTTTGTTCTCCTTCTACCTAACTACCTAACTTAAGCTTATTGTTTTATTTGCTCTTTTGTTCCTTCTAGTTCATTCTTTATCTTGAAAATCATATTTGCTGTTATTTCACATTTTCCTGTGTTCTCTCACCTCATTTCCATGTGTTACTATTTCAGATTTATGCTCTGTTTCACATCTTATATCATTTCCTAAATTTATTTTAGCTTATTTTTAAATAGAGTTTCATAGTTTTATTTTTGTGAACATGGCTTGCAGGTGTACCTTCATTTTAGGCATGCTATTTGGCTTCTTCTTTTCTTTCTTTCTTTCTTTCTTTCTTTCTTTCTTTCTTTCTTTCTTTTAATGAGAATCCCTGGCTCTTTTCCCTACCCTGACATTTATCTGGAGCTTCTCTTCCTTTGTCATTTTTCCCCCCTTAATTTCCTCCCACACAGTTGCTGATGTCATGCAGGTCCTGTGGCTTTTGGTAATCTGTCCTCAGCCATTTGTTTTTGGGGATTCCCAGGAATGGATACCTTGTTACTTAGTTGTGCTATAAAAGCTGTTCATGGTTTTACATTTTCATATTTATTTGAATTTACTTCTCAACTGTAGAAGACAGAAAAAAATAGCAAAACACATAATAAAGGAATCAATAGAGACAAAAGCACAAATTAAAAACAACAGAAGAATTGATCAACATAACTATCTTTTTCTTTTAAAAGAAAGACTGATAACAAAGTAAATCTGACACAGGACTGATTCATAGACATGAACAATGTGAGCAACAAAGATGCACTTTGATGGACGCAGTGATATAACCTTAAATTTGAAAGCCCAGGCAAAAGAAGTTATTTTCTAGGTAAATATAAAATATAAAAACTAGCTCAAGAAGTAGAAAACTACCTAAACCAACGTGCAAAAAAGAGTTAACATAGCAGACCTGAAACTACTCTCTTTAGAAGTACCTGCTTCCGCGTTGGCTCTTGGCTGACATCTGAGATCTTTGGCACTAGATCCATTTCCTGCACTGATATGAAAATGTTCCCTGTTTAAGGTGGTTCGCTGTGCTGCAGACTGTAAAATCACTCCTATTTATGCTGAATTACCTGCTTTTCTTCTGGGAATCTGGGGTTTTGGAATATGCTAGACAGAAGGTATCTGTATGACCAATCCCCCATAAAAAAAGCTGGGCACTGAGTCTCTGATGGGCTTCACCAGGCAAATGCATTGCAGACATGTGACTGCATTTTTCATTGCTGGGGTGTGGAGCATGGGCAGGAAGGAGAGGGCATAAAGAAGCTTGTGTGTGGGTTTCTCCAGACTCCACCCATGTGTCTTGCCCTTGTTAAAAGATCTTTCTTCTGCAATGAGTCTTAGCTATGAGTACAAATGCCTCTCAGGGAACCTCTGAATGTTGTCCCCCTAGTGAATGACACACCAACAATTCTAAACTACTTGGAAAGGAGAGTCGAGTTTCCACCCTTCCTAAAACTGTACTAGGTTCAGACAGTTGCAGGGACACACAGTACCAAATGTTCAGAATATTCGACTAATTGAAAGTCCTTATTGTCTTGGCTTTTCCTTGATACAGGATTTCCATGTAGGTTGTGGGGATTTGTCACATTTCTGCAGTCTTTTTTTTTTTTTTATCAGTTTGCTAATTTTATCTCGTTTCTAGTTCTCTTTTTTACTTTAAGTCTGTTGTTAAACACAGGAAGATTCATGATTGTTCTTTTAATATTTTATTTTATTTTTGAAATATTTTAATTCCATCTTAATGATTAGAATATCTCTTTTTATAGGACATGAGCTTTGAAGTTATATTTGCTAGATGCATATTTTCACTCTTCCTTGATAGCTAGGAGATCGTGTGCAAATTACTGAAGGTTTTTGAGCCTCAGTTTCTTTGCATGCACCAAGTACTCTTATCCAATATACTTAGAGTGCATTATCCCACAAGGTTGATATAAGGATTAAATTAGGTTATGCACTTACAATAAACTACTAACAAAATGACTAATGCATATAATTCCTTTGAAAATTAAGTACAGTTGACCCTTGAGCAAGGTGGGGGGCTAAGGGGTATCGACTTCCCATGGAGTCAAAATCCATGTATAATTTTTGAGTGCCCCAAAACTTAACTACCAATAGCTTATGGTTGACCAGGAGCCTGACTGATAACATAAACAGTTGATTAACACCTATTTTGTTTAAGTATTGTATGCTGTGTTCTTACAATAAAGTAAACAAGAAAAAAAGTTATTTAGAAAACCACAAGGAGGAGAAAATACATGGACAGTACTGTATCATATTTATTGAAAAAATCCACATATAAGTGGATCCCATGCAGATCAAACTCAGGTTGTTCAATGGCCAACTGTATAGCTACATAGTGCAGATTTAAACCCAGTGGCATCTATTATGATTATGAAGTTTAGAATAAGTTCAACTTAGTAACTGTTCTCCTGGAATGAATAAATTTATCCATCCAGTCATTCACTCACATATTTACTTGTCATTTATTCAATGAATCTTAAGTGTCAACTGGTGTTCTGGGCCATGGTATTCTGTGGCCAATAAGAGAAATGATATCGTATTCTCATTAAGTGTTCATTTGAGTGTTATGAAAGCACAGCTAGATAAACATAATTTTTATCAGCATCTGGAATATCTCTCTCCACCAATGAAGCTAAGACTTTGGCTTCCTTGTAGGTCCCTTCCCTCAGGCTCATCTACATTTTAATATGCTTGGACAGTTTTCCTTCAGGATGTGGTTATTCTTTTTTTTTTAAATTTTTTATTTATTTTTTCCCCCAAGATTTTATTTATTTATTTATTTATTTATTTTTATTTATTTATTTTTTTAATTTTATTTTTTATAAACATATTTTTTTTTCCCCAGGGGTACAGGTCTGTGAATCGCCAGGTTTACACACTTCACAGCACTCACCATAGCACATACCCTCCCCAATGTCCATAGCCCCACCACCCTCTCTCCCTAACCCCCTCCCCCGGGCAACCCTTGGTTTGTTTTGTGACATTAAGAGTCTCTTATGGTTGGTGTCCCTCCTGATCCCATCTCATTCCATTTATTCTTTTCCTACCCCCCAAGCCCCCCACATTGCCTCTCAACTTCCTCAAATCAGGGAGATCATATGATAATTGTCTTTCTCTGATTGACTTATTTCGCAAAGCATAATACCCTCTAGTTCCATAGGATGTGGTTACTCTTTTTTTTTTTAATTTTTTATTTATTTGACACAGAGAGATCACAAGTAGGCAGAGCAGCAGGCAGAGAGAGAGGAGGAAGCAGGCTCCTTGCTGAGCAGAGAGCCTGATGCGGGGCTTGATCCCAGGACCCTGAGATCATGACCTGAGCTGAAGGCAGAAGCTTAACTCACTAAGCCACCCAGGTGCCCCTCTTGTTTATAAATAAACTCTTTAAACAATAGCTATAACTTCTTCAACTGATTTTATCATTTTAAATGATAATTTATTATTTGTTTCTCTTCTAGTAATTGGGGTGATGACTAGACAATCAGCACAGTATCAACCAATAGTGCAAGTAAAATCTTTCTTAGATATATGACACAAAATTTAACATCCCAGAACTGTGTGAGATTCCCTGCTGACCATTTTTTTTTCTTTTCTTCTTTGTGTATGTGCAAGTCTTTATTTTGTCCTTAGGACTGAATACTTCTTTGCTTAGCGTGAAATTCTAGAATCAAAATTATTCTCCTTCAGAATTTGGCAAATTCTTGCTTCTAGTGTAACTTAGAGAAATTCTGTTAGTTTATTTCAAAATTATTCTTAAAAAGAGATTGTTCCCCCTATGCTAGAGGCTTTTGTGGGTTTTCTCGAGCTGCTGGTAGGCACCAACCCTCCATTTCTATGGTTTTTTATTTTCAGAGTGTTACATGCATGGAATCACATAGTACGTAACTTTCTGAGATTAGCTTGTTTCCCTCAATCAGCCGTGTTCCCTTATGGTTCATTCACGTTACTGTATGTATCAGTAGTTGATTTCCTTTCTGGGGACCCTTCTATGGTATGGATATACCACTGTTTAGTTAACCATTCATCTGTTGACGGTTTCCATTGTGGGGCTATAAGGACTACACCTGTCATGGGTGTTTATGTATGGGATTTTCTGTAATCACGTGTCTTCATTTCTCTGGTATAAAGTCCCATAATGCAATTAACAGCATTCTACGCAAGGGCGTGTTTCGTTTTATAAAAAAGTGCTGTCCTCTTTTCTAGCGTGGCTTTGCCATTTTATACAGCAGTGTATGAAGGATTTGGTTCCTCCACATCCTTGCCAGTATTTGGTGTCATTATTATATTTTAGCCATTCTAATAGGTGTGTGGTGAGATCTTATTAGGGTTTTTATTTGCATTTCTCTGAGAGCTAATGATTTTGAAGATCTATTTTTTTTAAAGATTTCACTTATTTATTTGACACAGAGAGAGGCATCATAAGTAGGCAGAGAGGCAGGCAGAGAGAATGGGGTGGGGGGAGGCTCCCTGATGTGGGGCTCAATCCCAGGACCCTGGGATCATGACCAGAGCCAAAGGCAGAGGCTTTAACCCACTGGGCCACCCAGGCACCTCTGAAGATCTCTTTGTCCTCTGTGTGCCAACTGCAATGAAATATCTATTCATGCCTTTTATCCTTTTTCTAATGTAATTTTCTGGATTTTACTGTTGAGTTCTGGAGTCCTTCATATATTCTAGATACAAGTCCTTTGCTGAATGGGAGGTTCATAAATACTTTCTCACGGTCCTTCTGCCATCTGTGAAGACCCTTGTGAAGGGTCTCAGTTGATGAGATCCAACCGAGCAGTTTTTCCTTTGTGGGTCATGCTTTTGGTGTCAAGTCTGGGAACTATTTTTCTAGCCTTCCATGTTCTGAAGATTTCTCCTTGGTTTCTTGGTAATAGTTTATAGTTTTACATTTAAGTCTGTTACCCGTTTTGAGTTAATTTCCATGTAAAGTGAGGTTTTGTTTGAAATTTATTTTTATTTTGTCTAAGGATATGCACCTGTTAACTTCTCTTACTTCAGGAGTATATAGAAATGTGTGAATACATGTACAGTTTAATGAAGTTCCACACACTGAGCAGGGGCATGTGACCAGCATCTAGATCCAAAAGCATGCTATTTCTTTTCACTTGCTTTTCGGCACCACTGTTTTTGAACTTGTTATTAATGGAATCATGTAATACATGTTATTTTGTTTGTAGCTTCTTTCATTAAGTGTGGTTTGTGGGCTCACCTGTATGATGGGTAGTTCCAAGTCATTCATTGTACAACTCTTATCTGAACACAGTTTAATTAATTTATCCCTTCCCATCTTGAGATATATTTGGGCTGTCTCCATCTGGGCACCATTATAAAAAGTGCTGCTTTGATTATTTTTATACATGTATTTTAGTGAACAGTTATGACCATTCTCTTATGTATATACCTAGAAGTAGAACTGTTAAGTGTATAGGGTAGGCATATATGCTCAGCTTTAGTGAATGCTGCCAGGGAGCCTTCTGGAAAGGGGTTCTACGACCTCACTGTCTTGTCTACCTTTGATACTTTGAGTCTTCTTAATTTTAGCCTTTTTAAAATTTTAAAATTTAAAAAATTTTCCTTTTTAAAGTATTTTTAATCTTTTAATTTTGGAGTAATTTTAAACTTCTCAAAAAGGTCTAAAATGAATGAAAAGAATTGCCATATGTCCTTCACCCAGATTCCTCAAATGCTAACACACACACTGCAGGCATTGCCCTTGTACCCCTAAATACATCCCTGTTTATTTCCTAAAAATAAGGACTTTCTAGGACATAACCACAGTTCAGTGATCAAAACTCAAAACACTTGTATTGATATAGTGCTGTTAATCTTATCAACTAACCTTATTTAGATTTCATGAATTGCCACACAATTGTTCTTTATATCCAGAGCAGTTGCTCTTGTAGGGGCCTGGTTAGCCAGAGGAAGCCCTTTGGTTGTAAACTTAGATTGACCCCACCCCTCCCAGAGGAACTTGCTTGCAAACCCCGGATATAGGGGCGGGCCAGCCAGATGGAGACATCCAATCGTTGGACGCACATATATTTACTATGGTAAATTGAAATTCAATTGGTCACCCGTATTGCCAACATAGCAGGACTGTGAGTTTTCCCTGTGTGTTGCAATCTCATTGGCCACCTGTGTGTGGGCGGGGCTCAACCACCTCTATAAAGGTTAGTCTGTGAGGCAGGGGAGGAGTAGTGATAGTCATTGGGGGTAGTAGTTGGGAGTGTCTGGATCGTAGGGAGCATCCTGGTGGTTCAGAGCATCATGAATGTCGCCAGGGAGTGGCCTCGCCGGGTAAGGGGAATTGTTGGGGTCGGTGTCCTGGTCGTTGTCGCCAAAGAGACGGCCCCGACTGGTTGGTTTGATTTTCGATGCTTGGCATGAAATAAAGCTTTTCTTGACTTTCACTTTGTGTCGGTCTCATTCCTTTGATCACAGACCCTAACAGTCTGGTTTGAGAAGCTGCCCACTTCTCTGACCTCACCTTACTCTGGCCCCACCAACCTTCTTTCTGCTCCCAAAATTAGCCAAGCTCATCCCAGCCTTTGAGGCTTTGAGTTAGTTGGTTCTTCCCGCAGTTTTTGTTTCCCCCAGATACCCTACACTTATCTCTTTACACTTATGTTTTGGCTTACATATTACCTCCTCAGAGTACCTTCCCTAACTGCCTAAAAAACTGTAGCACCCAATCACTCTCTGGCATTATCCTATTTTTTTTAAAGGTTTTATTTATTTATTTGACAGACAGAGGTCACAAGTAGGCAGAGAGGCAGGCAGAGAGAGAGGGGGAAGCAGGCTCACTGATGAGCAGAGAGCCCGATGCGGGGCTCGATCCCAGGACCCTGGGATCATGACCTGAGCTGAAGGCAGAGGTTTAACCTACTGAGCCACCCAGGTGCCCCGCATTATCCTATTTTTAATAATCCGCACAGGGCTTTTGACTAGTTGACTTTCCGTTTGCTATCATCTACCTCCAGGAACATGAAAGCTCTGTGGGGCAGGCAACCTGGTATTAGTCTTCTTGATTCTATTTCTACTGCCAAGGAAAACAATGGACACATAGTAGGTTCTCAATACAGGTGTACTCTCCGCACAAATGAACTGATCATTGTTCTCCATGGATGTCACCCCCCAAACTCTTTCTCAGATACTACTTTATCATTTTAGGACAGTCTTCCACAAATGCTTGAAATAGTTATACTGTATGTAATATTGTCAAGAACCAGCAATGAACCTGATCTCTCAGAACAAGTAAACTTTGCTCTACCAAGAAACGCTCTACTAGGAAATGCAGAGGGCTACAATATGAAGAAGGTTGGACAATGGGAATTGGTTCAGGTCACCATATGTGGTAACAATGTGAAATTGCTACACTGGAGGGGGCCTAGATCATGTAAGACAAATTTGAAAAGAGGACAGGTGTAATTTGCCCTCTGCACATGCTTCTCTCAGGAGAAGTCTACTTTTAAAATTAAGTATGTTCTTGCTGGGAAATTGCATTTTAAAATCAAAAGACAGCAACATTTTCTTCAGGCTTTCATTTACTTGCTTTTCAGCCACGCCTTTTCCCTTCCTTGTTTTGAACCCTGTGTGGTTAATCAGATCTTCCAATATATTAAATTCTATCTGTTTTGATCATCTTGTGGCGAATGATCGAAGCTTATTGCCAAATAGCAGCCATGGGAAGATATTTTCAGTGTTGTGTGAAATTTTAATCATGCATATCGATACATACATGGGCCTGTGATGGTTATTCCTTTAGCCTTTGCTTGTGGTGAGCAAAACCAAGAATGCCTCCTTCACAGCCACTCTGTAAACATGTAAAAACATTAATGATTTTATTATGGAGGACACTATTGCATGGAGCACTAGGTGTGATGCATAAACAATGAATCTTGGAACACTGAAAAAATAAAGTTTAAAAAAAGGTTAATGAGTTGCTCAGAGTTGTCTAGAAAACCTGGAAGGTAGATCTGTGGGGCAGCCACCTCCTTGGCATGGCTCACATCAGAAAAGAAGTATTGCAAGTTCTCTTCCTGGTGATCAGGACCTGGAGTCAACGTTGCTTTAGTTAATGTATTTCCTTCGTGTTGACTCAGAGCGCTGCATTTTCTGATCGATTAAATTGAGTCACCCTATGAAAACCCTACACTGTTTTTGTCTTAGAGCGTGAAGCTGTCCCCCTGGCTTCCTTGTTCCCAGTCTTTCTGTACATCACCGTCACCCAGGGGTGATACTGATTCATGAGATCTAAATTAAAAACCAGGATTTGTATTCTTAACGCTCCCCCAGATGACTCTTATTAATATTGAGAAATATTTAGTAGTAAGTCAGGATCCAGAGGTAGTTGTCTGACCTACTGAGAGAGAAATAAAATGTGTACTTGGGAAAGGGGTTCATCTTTCAATTGAGCCAAGCCCTGCTGAGAACGTCCCTCGCTTGGTACTTTCCATGTGCTAATTAGCCTATTTTTCTGTCATACATATAATCACACTCTTTCCTACTTTTTTTTTTTTTAGCCTACTCTGGGATCAAAAAAGGCCACCGCTACTGAAAAGAATAAGTACTCGCTAGATCAGAAGTAATCAGAACAAGCTACAAAATTAAGAAATTGTGAAATTTGGGGCTTTCAGAAATTAAACTCCCTGCTGAAACAATCTCTGTTCAGATACCCTTCAGGGAACAGAGAGTCAAAAGTAGCTTTATGAATAAGCTTTTACTGGGAAGAAGAATAAAAAGAGAGAAACCTGATGACAGTGGGTTCTTTTTTTGTTTTGTTTTGTTTGTTTTTTTTCTCTCAGCTCTCATGCCCGTCTACCAGCTCTGGAGTTTTCTATTATTACCCACTCTTCATTTTCATCAGCATGACTAATATTTTCTTGTGCAACCTCCCTGAGCCTTGAGAGGCTCACCAGGAAATTGCTGGGACAGGCTGAGCTTGATGGGAAAATGGGGTAATAAAAACTGTTGACTACAAGGGCTCTCCAGCCTCTTGGGTCATATTGTAAAAGATACTGGAAGTCAGCCTCCTTAGAGGCTGAGGATTCATCAAGTACTTTTAGGTGGAGAGAAGTGTATGCTCACCTTGGCTGAGAGTGTCTTTCCTCTGTCCACATCCTGCATTTCCGGGAGATAGATCGTCCGAACCATGAGGAAGTGTTGTGTTATTGAGAGTGTGGTTGTGTGACAAGCAGCCCTAGGAAGGTGTATGAAAAGGAGAGGCCAGGATGCCCGGGTGGCTTACTCAGTTGAGTGGCCAGCTCTTGATTTCGGCTCAGGTTATGATCTCAGGGTTGTGAGATCGAGCCCCGTTTTGGGCTCCGTGCTTGGCATGGAGTCTGCTTTTCCCTCTCCCCCTTGCTTGTGCTCTCTCTTTCTCATGTTCTCTCTCAAAATAAATAAAATCTGTAAAAAAAAAAAAAAGTGTTGAGAGAGAAGGTAGTCACATTGCTCTCATCTCTGTTAACTTCATAATGTCTGTAATATTTTCCTTGAAAGAAACAAACATAAGTCTGTGAAATGTGCCATTTCCCCTTAGCCCATGTTAGAGATGTACTGCCTCTGATGAAGGAGTAAGACAAACTCCACAAGACCGTGTTTCTGCGTGCATTTGGGGTGACCGTTGCCCAATGCCATGCAGTGTGGCTCAGGTCCTTTCCTGCTGTTACGCCACCCCATATTTTTTAAAGTGAGCATTCTTGGCATTTTAATCTATTCCTGTGTTCTTTGCCTTGGCTTCTATTCTTTCAGTGAGTAGGCAAAGACAGGTGGGCTAAGGTATTTAATGTCTCATTGAAACCAAATACAAGCTACACTCCAGATGCCACTTTTTAAATCTCCTAACTTTCTTTCTTGAATAAACTTGGTAATTTGGTGAGCATTTACTTTGTGTCTGCTATATTTCAGGGTTTGTGTTCCACTTGGTGATACAAGAGGGGAAAAAAAGAACAAGAGACAAGAAGAAAATACCCAGGGGGGTGAAGTCCAAAACCCTGTAAGAGGCCAGCAGGGGGGCCCCTGGATCCTGCAAAGCTGGGTTCATTGGGAGAGGTGCCTTGACAAAGTCTCAGTGATGTCTCCCAAAGGGGAAGTTAGAAGAACACTCTTACAGAGTCAGGCACTGGGGCACAGAGGAAGGAGGACTTGATAATGTCATATGGTGGTTTTAGGGCAGACATCAGTAAGCAAGATCTGGGTAGAGCAATGTCAGAACATATAAACAAAGTGAGTTGCTGGGCCATTGGGTGCCTGTTCATGCTCATGTGGTGAGGGTTCAAGGAGTGTCTGCTAGTGGAGGGTTCTCATACCTGCTATGGCCACAAAACTTGCTGTTCTTACTGAGATTCGGCCAATTTTCTTGAGTAAATCCTACTTGGGATTTTTGCACGTCTTTAATGTTTGGTGTTCTAAAGAAGTTGACATTGATCATTTTTTGCCAGTATTACTGCTTTTAAAGAGGAGCTGGTTTTTAGAGTGGATTTCCATCTGGGAAGTGTTTCTCTGACTTCCTTTTAAATTAGTTGTTCTGGAGAACCTTACCTCCTACTCTATGGATCTGAATGAGGTGGTATTAAAATCTTGAGAGCTTATTTTGTCTTGATGTTATGCCTTGGTACAGATCATCTGTTTTGTGAGTGACAGTACATTTTGAAAGCTGTGATGTGTTTCTTTTCTTAGTGACCAGGTGCTTTGGATGGAAAGGTATTAAGCCAATTTAGAGAGAGGTAAAAGTGAAAAAGTCAGCAAGGCATCCTGGAGGAAATGATGTTGATGAAGAGGTGGAGTGAGCTATGAGGTAGTGTTAATGATGTACTGGGGTGTGGCAGAATCATCCAGCAAATAATTATGGAGCTGTTGTCATGTACCAGGCTCTTCTCTAGGCCCTAAGGATATAGCAGTAAACAACAGCAGCAACAAAAATTCCCGATTTCATGGACTTTATACTCTGGTACGAAGATGCAAGGAGGGGGACAGAAAACAAATAAGTGTGATATGTAGTAAAAAGTACTAAGAAGGCAATCTGGCAGGTGAAGGAGATGAAAGGCATGCTGTTTTTCACAGGAAGACTGGGTAATTCCATTCTGATAAGACATTCGAGCAGAGCACTGAATGAAATAAGGGAACATGCCGTGTGGTTGAAGTGTGTTTTCAGGGCACAGTGTTTTCAGCATAAACAGTGGTGAGCGCAGAGAGCTGGGTTGGAAGCAGGGGGCTGAAGAAGCTTGGTTCTGGAGAAGTGGCAAATTTGGGACTTGAGAGCTCAGAGGAGAGGACCAGTCCTTGAGAAAAGAAGCTGAGGCTGTCAGCTCCTTGGAGAGATGGGGGTAGTTAAGGATGAGCAGAATGGTAAGGAGTGTGGATCATTTGAGGCCCTTGCGTTGCTGCATTTAGGTGGACCTGGGGAAGGCAGGAGCGAGAAACAATGGCAGCAGGTGTTATGGAGCTTCCTGGTCTGAAGCTGTTTGTCACGTGCATGACACCCTTGGGAGCGCTGAGCTCGGTGGTTGCTAATGCCTTTGCAACTGCTCCTAGAGTCTTTGTGAAGAGTTTGCTCTGCTGTTCAGAAACAAATGAGTGAACGTCAAAGGATCACATGCACAGAAGCTTCTCTGTGTGGTCTTCTTCCGACTTCCTAATCTTAAAACCCTCTGGTTGGTCTCACAGTGCCCAGCATTCCACCAGCCCCAACAAAGAGGCCCCTAGTGATGCTCCTGCCACAGGGAATGGTACTATGAACAGGTAGTCAAAACAGCCATGTGAAACAGACCCTTAAATGCAGAGAACAAACTGGTGGTTGCCAAGAGGATGGGGTTGGAGGGATGGGCAAAAATGGGTGAAGGGGAGTGGGAGGTACACGCTTCCAGTTAGGGAATGAAAAAGTCACAGGGATAAAAGGCATAAGGAATAGACTCACTGATGTCGTGCTGGTGTTGTTTGGTGACAGAGGGTAGTTGCACTTGTGGGGGGGGGGCACAGCAGAACTTGCAGACTTGACTTGTCAAATAACTATTTTGTACCAGAAATAACTGTCAATTATACTAAGTGAATGAATGAATGAATGAGTAAATGCATTTTAAAAATCAGAAAAAGAAGGCCTTGTGAGCTGTATTTTCATTCTGGGGACTTTGTTGGTACAATACCTAAGCTTTTCCACATCTTTTTTTTTTTTTTTTTTTAAGCAAGACCCACCATTTTTAGAGTTGTAAATAAAAGATGTGTATTATCATCTTATTTGAGTTAATTTGAGTTGCTGTGATGTTTCACTAGAACATTACTGGTTATCTGTTTACTTCCTGCTTTATCACCAGTGTTAGAATAACAGTACTCAGGGATGCCTGGATGGCTCAGGCCATGATCCCAGGGTCCTGGGATCAAGTCCCACATCAGGTTCTTTGCTCAGTGGAGAGTCTGCTTCTCCCTCTGCCTGTTCCCCCTGTCTATGTTCTTTCTTTCTCTCTGGCAGTAAATAAATATTTAAAAAAAAGAATAATGGTACTCAAAAAGAATATGTTGAGTTATTAAGTATTAGAAAAAATTTTAAAAATTATTGTTAGTTGGGATCATTACTTCCTCTTCTGATGTTCTTCAACTTATTTTTCCCTGAAGGCTCTTGTAAATATGCTTGGGTTTCTTCATCCTCAAAGCAAAATGTCCTCCTGTGATTCTTTCTCACTGTGGGACTCTGATATCCCTGGTTCTCACTCTTTTAACTTACACCATTCACTCCTGAAGTCCTTGCAATTTTACTTTCACATCTGTAATGCTAGATCCCATAAAATAAGCTATTTTTTAATTGCTAAAACCAGCTGATGACTTCAGAGCCTGGTTTTACTAGCATATATGCTTTCTCTTTAAATATTTATTTACTGAAGTTGCATGACCTATTTCTATCCTAGTTCTCTCATCTCCCTCTGAACACTTCTCCTGCTCTGTTCACTCTTCAAATGTTGGGCTTCCCGAGTTTTGTCCATACCCATTCTTCTCTTCTCTTGCTCTGTTCTTTTCCTATAGAAAGATAGTTAGGGAAGCATCTGACTGAACTCCCAAGCACAGACTGAAACAGGCATCTCACATTTTACTGTCCAGCAACCTGCGTTTATTATTTTTCTCTTGTTCTGTGCTTAGATATGCTGTTATCCTTCATTTTTTTCCTTCTGTTTCTCCATCACTTCAGACTCCCCTTCTTTATCATCTCTGTCCAATCTGGCACCAGGAGCTGCCAGTTCTGCTTGCATGTATGTCTTGAATCCTGAATCCTTCTCTTCATTCCCTCTATATATACCTTGGTTCAGGAGCTGGTTGCCTCTAGTCTATATTATATAGTTAGTCTGACAGGTCACCCTTTTTTTCTGCTCTCCTTGTGCCTCTGCTCCAATGAGATGCAAGACAGTTATGTAGGAAAGATCAAGCTGACATCTTTTATGTTATTATTTGTTTTATTTTCCTACTAACCCATCAGAGACTATAAGAAGGCAGCAATCTTCCTTGGTATTACACTAAATTTGCTAAACATATCCTTCTTAGATAAGTGGCAAATTTGACCAATATCAAATTTTATGTTAATGGATCATTGATCCAGCTAATTCCTTTAAAATAATACATTATGGTGATGGCTTGGATACCTTCCCTGTGTAGCAATTTTGGTTCTCTTACAAAAGCCATTCCCCTTCTTCTTTTCTTTCATTTTTTTAAAAGATTTTTATTTATTTATTTGAAAGACAAAGATCACAAGTAGGCAGAGAGGCAGGCAGAGAGAGAGAGGGAAGCAGGTTCCCTACCGAGCAGAGAACCCAATACAGGGCTCGATCCCAGGACCCTGGGACCATGACCTGAGCTGAAGGCAGAGGCTTTAACCCACTGAGCCCACCAGGTGCCCTAGCCCCTTCTTCTTTTCTAGTAGCATTTATTTTCCACACAGCCATGTACTAGAGGGGCATCCAGCCCTATTTCCAGGGCCAGGGCATGAAGCTGGAATTGAACTAAGGCAACCCTGGTGGTCCTTGTTTACTTTCAAATAATTGCAGTGAGCAAAGTTGTATGTCAAAACTCTGTTTCACACCTGACTGGAAATCTGCTGAGAATTTCTGGGAATTTTCTCTTTGCTGATAAATTGAGAACACACACAACTAGGAAAACATGGCTCCCATTTTTCCTGCTGAGCATCGTTATGAGGGTTTGTCATGAGATTGCTGGCGCTGCTGCAGCCATCTGACAAGCATGAGAAGAGCTAGTGGGAGGAAAAGTCCTTTTGCTGAAGGTGACAGTGTGGCAAAATGTAAAGAACTTGGGTCTTAGATAACATTTACCAGCTGCTCTATGGCTGAAAATCTACTAAGAGAAAGAGAAAAAAAATTCTGCCTCTTATTTAACACAATTGCACTGAGGATTTATATTTCCTTTTTTAAAAAAAATTATTTATTTTTTGAAGTTTTTATTTAAATTCCAATTAGCTGACAGTGTAATGCGTTTCAAGTGTACAGTATAGTGATTCAACACTTCCCATACAACACCTGGTGGTCATCATAAGTGCACACCTTAATCCCCATCACCTGTTTAACCCATCTCCCCAGCCACCTCCCTTCTGGTAACCATCAGTTTTTTCTCTACAGATTAGAGTCTCTTTCTTGGTTTACTTCTCTTTTTTTTCTCTCTCTCTCCCCCTTTGCTGGTTTGTTTTGTTTCTTGAATTCCACATATGAGTGAAATCATATTTGGTATCCCTCAGGGAAATAAAATAAAAACTGTAATGAGATAGTGCTTGACACCTGTCAGAATGGCTTAAACTCAGCAACAGAAGAAACAACAGGTATTGGCAAGGATGTGGAGAAAGGGGAACCCTCTTGCTCTGTTGGTTAGAATGCAAACTGGTACAGCCATTCTGGAACACAGTGTGGAGGTTCCTCAAAAAGTTAAAAATGGAACCACCCTTGGGGTGCCTGGGTAGCTCATTCAGTTAAGCATCTGCCTTTGGCTCAGGTCATGATCCCAGGGTCCTGGGATTGAGCCCCACCTCGGGCTCCCTGTCAGCGGGGAGTCTGCTTCTCCCTCTCACTTTTCCTCTGTGATCTGTCTCTCAAATAAATAAATAAGTAAATAAGTAAAATCTTAAAAAAAAAAAAAAAAGAACAACCCTATACACTAGCAATTGCACTACTAAGTATTTACCCATAGGATACCAAAATACTGATTTGAAGGGGTGCATGCATCCCAGTGTTTATAGCAGCATTATCAACAATAACCGAACTATAGAAAGAGCCCAAATGTCCATGGACTGATGAATGGATAAAGAAGAAGTATTACATATATATGCAAAGAAATATTGCTCAGACAAGAAAAAGAATGAAGTCTTGCCATTTGCAGCAGTGTAGATAGAACTAGAGAGTGTAATGCTAGGCGCATTTATATTTCTTGAGGTCAAACTCATGAACTGTTTTTCCCCAGTTACTGTGATTTTTGAAGAAAAAAAAAAGATCCAAATCATGTAAGAGTTAAAAGTAAATTTAAGAAATTTAAAAATCAGCTTCTAACAAACTCGGTTCCTTATCTGGAGCTAGGGAGGCATAAAACATAGTTCATTCAATATTAATAGTTCAACTATTAGTTCAACTTCTTTATTTTCACACATTAAGAAACAGGGCCCAAAGAGTCTTAAAGACTTGCTAATGATCTCACCATAATAGCAAACCTGGGATCAAAATTCTCCTTCTCTACTCTTGTGTCCACTTAGCATCACCTATCCTTTTAAATACCAAGATATTCTATGTGATCATTCCTATTTTCATTCAAGAAGGGTTCACTTCTTCAGTCACCCAAGTTTTGTTTCTTCTTATATGCCTGCAGATGGCCACTGTCAGTCTCCCTGATGCTGAGAATACATGTGTATAAATGTGTTTGACCCCACAAAAGCCCTTTTGGATTTTTGAATAGTGACAGCTGAGTCACTATGAGAGCAGGTCAAGGATTGACGCCTCAGGGTTCAGGAAGATTTCTGGGTTTACTTTTAAATAGACTATACTGGAAAGTGAATTAGCAAATCCAGGCAATTATCCAAGTGATGTAAGCCAAGAAAATGGATTTGGCTTTTGTATTTTTGATATTATAGACCTAGGGCTTGAACGTCTTTGTTTTTATCTCTACTATGTGTTAGCGTAGTCCTGGACCTACTGGTATGCATGAATCTCCCTTGTTGGAGTCTTTTTAAAAATGGATATTACTCAGTCATCAGAAGGGATGAATACCCACCATTTGCATCGACATGGTTGGAACTGGAAGTGAAGTACTTCACCAAGTGAAGTAAGTCAAGCAGAGAAACACAACTATCATATGGTTTCACTCATAGGTGGAACATAAGGAACAGCATGGGGGACATTAGGAGAAACTTGGAAGGGAAAAAATAAAGAGGGGGAAATCAGAGGGGGAGATGAGCCATGAGAGACTGTGGACTCTGGGAAACAGACTGAAAGTTTCAGAGGGGAAGGGGGGAGGGGGTTGGGTTGGCCCAGTGATGGGTATTAAGGAGGACATGTATTGCATGGAGCACTAGGTGTTATAACGCAAACAATGAATCATGGAACACGACATCAAAAACGAATGATGTAGTGTATGGTGACTAACATAATATAATAAAAGAAATAAAATGGAATAGAACAAAAACAGTCTAATGACATGAAGCCAGAGTAGGTTAAGTTTATGGAAAAGGAAGCAGAGGCCAGTAGGATGATTCCTGAGCTAAAGACACAATGCCTGAGTTTGGGCTCTTCAGCTTCAGTCTGATTTTCTTTTGGTTCAGGTTTCACAGAGGTCCCAGCCAGCCCTTAGAAGCAGCTGCTGCCCTGAGGAAGCCACGAGGTCTTGCCTCTGACCTTGTCTGGGCTCTCCTTCAGATGTGCTGACTAAATGCTCATCTAAAACCCCACATAAATTCCATCATGACCTCATCTGCCTATGTCTCCGTTCTTTGAGAAGGGAGTGGAGTGAAAAGTGAGAGGGACAATGTTGCTGGGAGTTAATTGAATTGTACACATATTTAACATTGAGATCCTGCAACAACTTAATGGAAGCTTTCATTTATTCAGATGGATAAGAGGTTCATTAAGTTTCATTAAGTTTCGAGAGGTGTTTTGAATCCCCCCGGAGGTTTACTTTCCTTGTCTAGAGATGTCTACTTTGATGAGCAAAACGAATGCCTTTAGAGCACAAGAGGGTAGTTGGGATACAAAGTGGTGCTTCTCTTCGCCGACACAGTACTGTCTTTGGAGTGTTGAGAGGCTAGAATAGCAGTTTTCTTCCACAAAATAATCATTCAGTAGTTTGTAACTGAACACATCACTGTGTTATTGGGACAAAGCAGACCTTCACAATTTGAGTTTATTCTGGTGTAAGGTAGAAAGTGCCCATTGACTTTTTATGGCTAATAATCTTTTCCTGTCATTCCCAGGCACATGGCAAAGATGTTTGTAGGACATAGGTAGGGAAGAAGGTGTCGTGTTTTAGTATTTCTTTCTGATTCCCTAAGATGAAAGTTGTCGTCATGGTCTCTCTAGCTAAAAATGGCAGTGAGTGGTTTGTCTTTAAGAATTCGATCTTATGTCATCGACCCTTCAATTTTTAGAAGTTTGGGTTAGAAACCTTTATCAAATGTATTAAAAATGAGTCACATACAATAGCGTACTTGACATGGGTTCCTGGAATGAAAAAAAAGGACCTTAGTGGAAAAACTGGTGATGTATGAATAAGGTCTATAGAAAAAAATTTGCAAGGTTTGTTTTGTTTTGTTTTTTGCTTGCTTGCTTTCCTGTGCACAATAACCCATTGCTGATCACTGTAGTCCTGGTGATACTTGTTTTGAGAAAGATAAAAATAAATTGTCAGATTTTTTGCTTTGTTTTTCATTTAGGTGTGTCTTCCTATTGCAGATTCTGATACCAAAGGATATGGTGTCCAAATCTTGTCCTGTTCTGGTTCAACATCATCTTTTAGAAAAGGAATAGTGGGACATGATTGTGAGTTTGGAGGAGAGAATGAGAACAATTTAGCTGTGACATTCATGACTGAGGTCTGGGGGGGTGTGTGTGGAGGATTAAGGTGCCTACAGACTACTGTTAAATATAACTCCCGATCCCCGAGAAGAGTTGCCAGGCATGCCAAGGCATTCTTGAATCCTAAATGAGCCAGGCAGGGCTCAACTAACAAGTTTTTTTGTTACCCCTTCATCGTGTGCCTGATTGTTTCTTCTTCGAAGTGAGTCGGCAAGCCCTGTCTTTATAGTCAACTGGAGGGCGCCTGGGTGGCTCAGTGGGTTAAGCCCCCGCCTTCAGCTCAGGCCATGATTTCAGGGTCCTGGGATCGAGTCCCACATCGGGCTCTCTGCTCGGCAGGGGGCCTGCTTCCTCCTCTCTATCTCTCTCTGCCTGCCTCTCTGCCAACTTGTGATCTCTCTCTGTCAAATAAATTTTTTAAAAAATATAGCCAACTAGATATCTTGTTGGGTACGGTTCTCATTGAGCACACTGTTCTTATACTGAGGAGTCATTGGTTCTTTTTGAGATCTGGATGCCAAATGATGAGTAGCCCGTGTGTTTGTTTTTGTTTGTTTGTTTTTTATTATGTTAGTCACCATACGGTCCATCATTAGTGTTTGATGTAGTGTCCCATGATTGATTGTTTGCGTATAACACCCAGTGCTCATCAGTAAACAAGTTTTTGGAAGCAGCTTCCTTTCTTATCTCCCTTCACTTGTATACACCCATCCTTCCACATTGTTGCCACAGAGGGGGCAATGGAGCTCCTCCTACCATCGAAATGAGACCCCAACAAATTTGCTTCTCAGTCTCCTAGACTGCTCCCCATGCTCACACTTCATTTTTCTCAAGATCTCTGTGTGGACTTGGCTTTAACCTTCATTTATCCCTTCTTCAGTGCTCTTCCTTTCTTTAGGTCAACCTGGGGCTTCTGACTTGTATTATTTTCCTTCTCCCCAAAGAACTCTTAACACTTGTTGCAACGCAGGTCTAATGGCAGTAAACTTCCTCCAGTTTTCTTTGAGAAAGTCTTTATTTCTCCTTCAGTTTGGAGGGATAATTTTCCAGGGTACAGAATTCTATTTTTTTTTTCTCCCTTCCAACACTTCAGTGCTTAACTCCACTCTCTTCTCGCTTGCATGGTTTCTGAGACATCAGACATAATTCTTACCATTGCTTCTCCGTTGGTAGGATGTTTTCTTACCTCTGGTTTCTTTCAGGATTTTTCCTTTATCTTTGATTTTCTGTCATTTGAAAATGATATCTCTCAGTGTCACGTTTTTGGCATTCATCCTGTTTCATGTGCTTCAAACTTCCTAGATCTGTGGTTTGGTGTCTGACATTAATTTGAGGGAGATTCTCAGTCAATATGGTTCCAAATACTACTTCTGTTCCTTTCTCTCTTTTTTTTCCTCTGGCATTTCCATTCCTTTTGTAATTGTCCCATAATCCTTGGATGTCCTGCTATGCTTTTCTTCAGTCTTTGTTCTTTTTGCTTTTGGATTTTGTGAATTTTGCTGATACATCCTCTGGTCCAGAGAATCTGTCCTCGTCTGTGTCAAATCTACTGACAAGCCCAATCAAAAGTATTCCTAATTTCTGTTAGTGTTTTTGATCTTCAGTTCTTCTTTTCAGTTTTTTTTTTAATTGAGATTTCCATTTCTCTGCTTACATGGACCATCTGTTCTTGCATGCTGTCTACTTTATCCATTAAAGCCCTTACATATTAATTAATCATAGTTGTTTTAAATTCCCTATCTGATAATACCAACATCCCTTTCATGTCTGGTTCTGATGTTTGCTTTGTCACTTCACACTGTGTTTTTTGCTTTTTTTGGGTATGCCTTGTGACTTTTTCTTTCTCTTCTTCTTCTTCTTCTTTGTTGGAGGGAAGACAAACACTTTATAAGACATTGCTTTATAATCCTCATCCTTGTAATTTTTTTCTTGAGAGCTGGACATGATACACTGTGTAAAAGGAACTACTGTAAATGGGCTTTAATAATGTTTTGTGGTAGGGAAACCCTGACAGCCCTATGACTGGGTGTCAGTTTTTTAGTGAGCCTGTGCCTCTGGACAGTGAACTTCGCAAGTGTTTCTCGGAATTTTCCTACTGCCTTAGTTGAGACAGAATGGTTAGACAGAATGGCTAGAAGGGGTTGGGTTTGGGTATGTTCCATCCCCAGGTTAGTTAGGCTTTCATAATAACCCAGCACGTTAGGCTCTGGTTCATGAGTTTCCCTTTGTTGAGAAGAACTGAGTACTCTGAGGTATTGAAAAATGGTTCTTTTTCTCTTCCTCTGGCCCCAAACTCTCTATATTTACTATGACAATCTGGTTGAGCTGCTAAAGGTAAATCTCACAATATTGAGGACCCCCCTCACGCACACAAAAAAGCTGGGTCCTCCTGGAGATTTTAACTCTCAGAGTTGTCCATACTGAGCCTCCAGCCTTTCATTAATTACAGTCTGGGCTTTTCTACCCTAGTACTGGTTCCCCATCATGGTTTCTGCTTGCTCTAAGTCTCTGCTCTAGTGAGCTGTCTGTCCTTACAGTTGCCTCTTGTCTCTCCAATCTTGGGAGCAGTGATTTGATCCTCTCCTCTCTATGGATCAAGAAGAATTATTGATTTTTTTTTCACTCTGCTCAGCTTTGAATTGTTAGGATGCAGTGGTGACTTCTAAGCTCCTTACATGTGGAACCAGAAGTCTTAATTGTAGTTTTTTTTTAAGATTTTATTTATTTATTTGACAGACAGAGATCACAAGTAGGCAGAGAGGCAGGAAGAGAGAGAGGGGGAAGCAGGCTCCCTGCTGAGCAGAAAGCCCGATGCGGGACTCCATCCCAGGACCCTGGGATCATGACCTGAGCCAAAGGCAGTGGCTTAACCCACTGAGCCACCCAGGTGCCCCTTAATTGTAGATTTTTGGTTAGATCCTTCTTTATACTTTATTTCATTAAACTCATGGTACTTAGACCCAGAACAGGCACAAGCAATCTCCTCACCCCCCATTTATAAATGTGTTTGTGTGTGTATACATCTATACAGATGGTCCTTGACTTAAGGTGGCTTGACTTAGGATTTTTGGACTTTACGATGGTATAGAAGTGATATGCATTTATTAGAAACCACACTTTGAATTTTTATCTTTTCCTGGGCTAATGATAGGACTTACAACACTCTCTCGTGAGGCTGGGCAGTAACAGTGAGCCACAGCTACCAGTTAGCCATGTGATCACAAGAGTAAACAACTGATACTTTGACAACTCTATTGGACCCATGCAACCATTCTGGTTTTCACTTTCAGTAGAGTATTCCATATGTTACATGAAATATTCAATACTTTATTATAAAATTGGCTTTGTCTTGAATGATTTTGACCAACCAGAGGTTCATGTAAGTGTTCTGAGCCCTTATAAGGTAGGCTGTGCTAAACTATGATGTTCAGTAGGTTAGGTATGTTAAATGTATTTTTGACTCATGATATTTTCCATTTATGATGAGTTTATTGGGATGTAACCACATCATAAATCGGAAAAGATCTGTATATATATATATATATATATATATATATATATATGTATATACATACACACACACACATATACACATATGAATATGTGTTTTAAATTAGAAGTTTAGAGAGCATAGTTGCTTCATACCATATGGGATCAATAGAGCAAATCTTTTCCAAAAATAATAACATTATTCAGAAACGTATTTGCATTCACCAAAACACTTTGGATTAAGGTGTGGGCTGTAGCTTGCTGATGCAGCAGTAAAAATCAATCAATCAATCAATCAATCAATCTAGGCGGTACAAAGCATGGGGATGAAATTGGCATAAAACTTAAAATACGTATTTTTGTGTGAGAAATACTTTTGGTTCCTGCTGGTCTGAAAAGTCTCTGATACTTTCAGAATGCTTAGTGTAATTGCATCCACTCTCATACTTAAAGAAAACTTAGGGGCGCCTGGGTGGCTCAGTCAGTTAAGTTTCTGACTCTTGATCTCAGCTCAAGTCCGTCATGTCAGGGTCCTGGGTTCAAGCCCTGTGCTGAGTTCCATGTTGGGCATGGAGCCTACTAAGGAAGGAAGGAAGGAAGGAAAGGACGAAGGAAAGAAAGAAAGTTTGGCCTGGGGAAGTATACAGTATTTAGCTCAAGAAATTTAGTTTAGTAAAATGTAGTAAATTCATTCTGGAACTCAAACTGCACCCGGTATAATGAATGCATGGCACTGTTAGTAGGCATTATGGTAATTTTGCCAACTGCAGGAAAAAAAAATGAAGTCTTCCTCAAGGATACAAACATCTATATTTAGTGGAGAGAAAATAGCAAATCAATGCTCTGACTTTTGGAAAGCATAGCATGCAGGGTTCCTCGTACCTAATAAGCCCTTAGTAAGTACTTTTCCTATTTTTTATTGACTGGGGACCTACTCTATAGCAGACTCTTTGGTCCTTTATGACTTACAGTCAACAAAGCACTGGTTCAGTCATTTCTGAATGTACTCAGATCCTCAACCTTTTCTTTGGTTTATGGTGTCTGGTGACTGCCTGAAAACTAAGCTCTATTATTTATTGAAGTTTTCCCTCTCCTAGTCACCGCCTTAGCTTGTCTGCTCTTTCTAGCCTCACCTACTAATCCCCATCTTAATTTACTGAGTGCATTACTCTTCCAGAGGCATCCACGCACGCCCTGACAGACAACACCATCACCTCTAGCTCGCCACACCCTGTCTCTTGCTTCAGTTGTAAGTTTCTGTAGAGCCCATTTCCTCCACGAAGTTTGCTTTTTCTTTTCTCAGGCATTTCTTCCTCTCTTTGCTCCTGAGCACATTATCTGCCCATCATGTAAAATGAAAGCTCCATTTAATTCTTTATCTCCATAGCTGATTGTCACTATGTTTTTCTGTCTTTCCTGATGGTAAAATCAGACAAATTTTTGTGCAATTAAGAAAGTTTATTTTCTGGTCATCATTTATGCATACCTATTTAGTATTTAGTATGAGCTTCTCATACACATGTTGTTTTTAATTGTCATGATTTACAGGTTCACCGGGAAGGGTGCAAAACTTTGAAACAAATGTAGGTTTATACTCCTGGAATTCATAGCACAGTATGGGAAGACAGCCAGAAGAGTTCACTTAAAATGGATAGGGACAAGATTTACCCTTTTAAAAGTTTCATATGTATGGCTAGGTGGAGGAGATGAATTATTTGTCAAGCAGCTGGCTTGGATAATAGCAAACAGTAGTTAAGAATTGTGCTACACAGGAAGGACATCTGCCTTGTACAATGTACCTTAAGTACTAAGGCCTGGCTCAAACCCGTTCTCAGAAGGGTACATGTGATTTTTAAGACCCAAACTTATTCTTAAAATAATTAGTGATCGTGTTTATAGTCCAACTCAGTGAAACAAGCCAAGCATAATCTCTGTCTTAGTGTATTCTGGCTTATGAAATTTCCTCACTCACTGTGGGACCAGTGCAACAACACATTTGGGTGTTAACATTTTTTTCCAGATTGTAACCAGTTTTAACAATCTTGGGGTAGGCAAGCTTTTTTTTTTTTTTAAAGGCAGAACTCATGATTTAAAACATCGATAAGTGTTAGTAACATAAAGTTGAACCTGACATGAATTCTGCCAATGGGGTGTTCCACAGAGGCAGAATCTTGTTGGAGTTAATAAAAATCAAAATTCTCATGAGGCCACTGCCCATTTAAACTCAGGCTTATACTACCATTTTCAGAGGGGCTTAGAGTGAACATCATATACTCCAATTCAAGAGAATGTTTAACCCACATGGTTTTTCACAATTGTGAGTCGTGATGAGAACCAGGAAGGACATCCCCTTATTACCAGAGGAGGGAAAGAGGCAAAGAGAAAAGGTGGACTCCCAGTGCATGTGTACTGGGCCTTATCTGTGCCTCTAGCTTTCCAGATGTCCAGGAACCCCATCTCCCCAGAATCATTCACTCTGATTTGATTTGTTATAAGATGAATTCTCTTTCACCTCAAATGCAGATTTTATTACTGTGTTGTCGGTTTCCCTTACTCTTCTCTATTTTTCCTTCTTTTTCTCAATCAATCTCTCTCCTCTCTCCCTCCGTCCTTCCCTTCCTTCCCCACCCCGCTTCTTGGCTTGCAGAAGGTTGACTCAGTCGGATGGGTCACATCAGTACTCATCACCTTCATTGGTCCCCGCACATTCCCTTACATTGGTTGTGCCCTCTCACTTGACACCGCTACCCTACAGGTAATACTTTTCAGTGTTTTATGCATATCCTCTATTTGTATAAATTATTGCAAAACACATACTATTCTTTTGTGTGCTTGTGTGAGGGCTTATAGTTCTCAATCTGCTTTTTTTTTTTTTGCTTTTTTGTTTATTTTTGCCCTTTTTTTTTGCTTGCTTTATTTTTTAAATGCAGCTTTGACTGTTCATAATCCATCCATTTTACTATATGTCCATCTAGTTAGTTGCTTCCTTTTGCTGCATAGATTTCACAGAATGCGTCCGTAGAGTCTCTCCATCCCCCGTGACAAATACCTAAATTGCCTTCCAAATCCCGAATGTCACAGATAATGCCACAGTAAACATCTTTATAGAGTTGGAATGAATCCCAGCAAATGGTTACAAGGAATCACAATGTAGAAAAACCTCTGTCTTAATACAAACTATATAACAGGACCTGGGTTGAAACCCATTGTGAGAAGAGAACAAGGGATTTCAAGGTCAAAGTTCAGTCTGTAAAAGCTCAATTCTGTACAATGTGTGGCCATTGAAATCTCTACTCCATTCGGTTAGTAGTTAATTAATGACTGATGGAGATTTCTTAGATGCCCAGAACCAAGAAGTCTTCTGGTCTTGGTGGAAGAGGGTTGTGTGTGTGTGTGTGTGGGGGGGGTGTTTGATCTGTGTGTGTGTGTTGGGGGCATGCATTCAATATTAAGGCAGCTTGCAAGTCAACCTTAGCATTTACTTCCAGTTTGTGTGCGAATTTTAAAGCCAGCCAGAAGAGAGAGTTTAGGGACCTCTCAGATCTTTCTGGGGGCATATGCATAACGCTGAACATTGGGGTGATGTTTTAGAACCCCAGGAATAGATCAGAGCTTTCAGAGTAATCTGTGGATATCTTATTCTCCAGACCTTCCCTTAACATTTCTGAGCAGGCTCTTATTTGCCCCAACTGGTATCCAGCCTTAAGTGACTGCATTTTTTTTTAAAGATTTTATTTATTAAGAGAGAGAGAGAGAAAGAGAGCATGAGCAGGGGAAGGGACAGAGGGAGAAGCAGACTCCCCGCTGAGCATGGAGTCTGACATAGGGCTTGATCCCAGAACCCTGAGATCATGACCTGAGCCGAAATCAAGAGTCAGATGCCTAACCAACTGAGCCACCCAGGTTCCCCAGCATTATTTTTTAAAGGTTTATTTATGTGAGAGAGAGAAGGACAGAGAGAATGTGTGAGCATGTGCAAGCAGGAGGGAGAGGCAGTGGGAGAGGGAGAGTCTGTTTTTTTTTTTTTAAATTTAACCTTATTGAAATTCAATTAATTAACATGTGGTATGATATAAGTTTCAGAGGTAGACTTCATTGATGTATCAGTTGTATATAGCACCCTGGGCTCATTATAGCATGTGTGCTCCTTAATTCCCATCACCCAGTGACCCATCCCCCCATCACCTCCCCACTAGCAACCCTCAGTTTGTTTCTTATGGTTGAGGGTCTCTTATGGTTTGTCTCCCTCTCTGATTTTTGTACTTGTTTTATTTTTCCCTCCTTTCCTCTATGTTCTTCTGTTTTGTTTCTTAAACGAATGAAATCATGTGTTAATTTTCTTTCTCTGAATGACTTATTTTGCTCAGCATAACACCCTCTAGTTCCATCCACATCATTACAAATGGCAACATTTCATTCTTTTTGGTGGCTG
>NW_022631120.1:1269526-1374260 GCF_010015895.1 Lontra canadensis | reverse complement strand
ATATACATATACACACCACATCTTCTTTAACTGTTCATCTGTTGATGGACATCTGGGTTCTTTGTATAGTTTGGCTTCTGTGGACATTGCTGCTATAAACATTGGGGTGCACATGCCACTTTGGATCACTACATTTGTATCTTTGGGGTAAATACCCAGTAGCACAATTGCTGGGTCATAGGGAAGTTCTATTTTTAACTTTTTTAGGAACTTCCATACTGTTTTCCTGAGTGGCTGCACCAGCTTGCATGAGGGAGGGAGAGTCTTAAGCAGACTCGCTGCTGAGCCTGAGCCCAAAGTGGGGTTGGGGAGAGGCTTGATCTCATGACTCCAAGATCACAAACTGAGTGGAAACCAAGAGTCAGATGCTTAACCCACTGTGCCACCCAGGTGCCCCAGCAGCTGCAATATTAAACAGTAACTAAAACACACACACAAATCCTGGGGATGGCCTTTTCCCACAGAGTAAGCTTCAAGTCAGGTCAAAGAATGGCAAAGGGTTTTTTTCCCCAGGGACCCATGAGACAAACAGTAACAATGCCCTGGCAAAGGAGCTTATCAAGGAGACCCACCTTCTATTAAGTCCTTGTGTTGGCAGCCAGACTGCTAGCTTTCAAGGTTACATGGGAACTGCGGAGAAAGGGATGGAAGCAGCGCCAGTTAAATTCTACAGTCCCTACCCTTCTTACTGAGTTTTTGCAGTTTTTCTTCAATAGATTGCTTCTCAGAATTGGCAAACCTCTGTTAACTCCCAGAGTTCTAAAAACATTGATTTTGACAAATTTGCTAGTACTTTCATTGATTTTATGGAAGAGCAGATTTATGGAGGTCCTTGTTCTACCCTTCCATATGTCCAAACCTTGCATTTTTATCTTAACTGCAAATCACTTCCCAAGACTCCTGTGGCTTCCTTGAGTCCATGTTCTATATATATCAGCACCGTGATTCCAAATTCCTACAGGGATCAGGTGGGTGACATACATGAGAGTTGAATGTATGATAAAGATATGAGGAGGGATGGGTTCACAAGCCTATCTCAGGGAGTGGCTGCCCTCAGGTCCTTGGGGACATGGACCAAATACTCTCCATTTAACAAAAAAAGCAAGAAATTCAGATTTTTTTTAAAAAAGGAAATGCCTATGATTTATATAGTATACATTATTAGATGAAGTCAGATAACACACTTCTGTGGACCAGGTCCCTCTGAGTCCCTGATTTGTCCCTTAATTAGCAAGTCCCTTATTAAAGATTAGTTTTGATACGAACGAGGCACTGTCTTCATCGTTCTTTTTTCTCATGGAAAATACTACAAAACCACACGCTCTTCTTCATGATAATTTTTCTCTTTTGTGATGCTGGCAAATTTTTTATAAGCCCCATCTTAGAGATTTTGCTTACAACTCCTTTTGATAACGAGAGGTCTCTCCTTCTGGGATTTTCTGATAGGATGACTTCTGGGTAACTCCCCTTACCTTCAGCCTCTCCGTATGATCTGAATGTGTAGACCTGGGTGAGACTCTGTGTTTTTATCAATGAAGTAGTTGGTTTTACAATAGGAGTCTAGAAGAGGTCAGCACATTAAAGAAGATCGGTTCTGATGAGATTTTCGTGTGACCTTCCCACATTTCTCTGCTGTTACCAGCTGAGCTCACCTTCTTGAAATATTCAGGGCTCAACCACAACCAGAACCAAGGACCACACCTTGTGTGAAGAAAGGTGAAATCCACACAGAGGAGGAGCCATCTTTGCCTTCATGCAGGACCTCGTTTAAGCCATCTCATACCTGACAGATCTATTTTCTGGGCTCCTCTCGGTCACGCCTTCTAGGAAATGATAAACACTGTGCTGTGTTCACCTAACTCTAAAATGTGGCCATTTGTCCCAACACCTTGTGAGTATTTAGTAAAGGCAAGCAGTTAGTTTTCATTCTGGGGAAACATAGATAAGGTTATCTTCTGTCTGACATTACCCAGGCTGGGGAGTCCCTGTGAGTTCGTCTTTTTTCTTAAATGTGTTGTTCCTTCCTGTGATCGGTGCCATTGCTCTTTGTTAAACCTTTTCAAATGCTCTAATAAGGCACAGTAAAATAAGAATTGCTCTCTGTCCTCCTCCCCACCAGAGAATTATGCTTTTTTTTTTTGGAGAGCATACTGTTAATGATAAAGTAATATTTCTTTGTGATGGGCCTAGTAATAACCCAAAGAAAGTATCTGTGCATAGAGTCACATATAGCTGGGTGTCTGGAGGAGATAGGTCCCTTCCTTCTGAAAGAAGGGACAAAAATTCCCTTTCCAATTTACTTCTCCTCTCCGAAACCTCCCTGGCAAAGATCAGTTTATTGCTTATTTCTAGCAAAGATCAGCTGGATGTTCAAACCTGTTAGTTTCTGAAATGGGTAGGGAAAGAGTAATGAAGTCTCTGAGAAATAAATGTAAGTTTGAAGAGTAAAAGTCTAATCAAATTAATTTGTGAACAGGATCATTATAGGTTAGATCAAACACCTGCTTTTCTGAATGTGGGAGGAGCCAGAAAATACTCCTTTTTAGAATTATAAGTTGGACATCTGCAGCATAACTTGAAGAACCAAACTGCAAAAGACATGACCCGCTTTTCCCAAATAAGCACCTTTTTTCAATGAGAAATAAAACTCAGTGTGTCAACAGAAAAGAAGACAGGCCATGGACTGGAAGAAATTATTTGCTGGAGACCTATCTGACGAAGGACAGTTACCCAAAAATATACAGAGAACTCTCAAAACTCAACAGGCAGACAAGGAAGTCCATTTAAAAATGGGCAAAAGCCTTGAACTGACACCCCATCAAAGAAGAGGCAGAGTTTACAAAAATTGTGAAAATACATTCAACGACTTATGTCCTTGGGAGATTGCAGATTAAAGCAATGAGATACCCCTACATACTAATTTGGAACGGCCACAGTCTAGAGCACTGACAGCACCAAATGCTGGTGAGGTTGTGGAGGAACAGGAACTCTCATTCATGGCTGGTGGGAATGCAAAATGACACAGCTCCTTGAGGAGACCATTTGGCCGTATCGTAAAAAAATAAACATTCCCTTCCCATATAATCTAGTAGTCACACTCGTTGATATTTATCCAGTGGAGTTGAACACTTATGTTTTCATAAACCTGCACATGGATGTTTATAGCAGCTTGATTCATAATTGCCCAAACTTGGAAGCGACCTAGATGTCCTTCGGTAGGTGAATAGATAAATAAACTGTGGTCCATCTAGACAATATTATTCAGTGCTAAAAAGAAATGAGCTGTCAAGCTATGAAAAGACATGGAGGCAGCTTAAATGCATATCACTAAGTGAAAGAAGCCAATCTGAAAAGGCTTCATGCTGTGTGATTCCAACTATATGACATTCTAGAAAAGGCAAAACTGTGAAGATAGTAAAAGGATCATTGGTTGTCAGGGAATTGGGGGAGGGGAGAGACGAATAGGCAGAGGATTTTTAGGATGCTGAAACTATTCTGTAGGATATCACTATGGGTACTTATCAGTCTACATTTGTCTAAACCCACAGAATGTACAACAACAAGAATGAAACCTAATGTAAACTATAGTTCTGTGGGTGATGATGGCTTGTCAGGTAGGTTTAATGAATTATGACAAATGTACCACTCTGGTAGGGGTTGTTCATAATGCAGTAGACTGTACCTATATGAGGACAGTGGTATAAGGGAGCTCTCTGTACTTCCTTCTCAGTTTTGTTGTGAACCTAAAAAATTAAGCCTCTTTATAAAAAATGATGTATACCACAGGGACATGATGTTAGGTTCAAAAACGGGAAAAGTTGGGGTGCCTGGGTGGCTCAGTGGGTTAAGGCCTCTGCCTTTGGCTCAGGTCATGATCCCAGGGTCGTGGGATCGAGCCCTGCATTGGGCTCTCTACTCAGTGGGGAGCCTGCTTCCTCCTCTCTCTCTTTCTCTCTCTCTCTCTCTGCCTGCCTCTCTGCCTACTTGTGATCTCTCTCTCTGTCAAATAAATAAATAAAATCTTAAAAAAATGGGAAAAGCAATTATTAGCATTCCAATAATCATCCAAAAGCCTGTTTGTATCCTTATCCCAAGTAGGTTTAAGTCTCAGTAGAAATGAAAATCATGAACGTAGTTGGGCAAATAGGCAGGACCTATGATAAGCACCTTCTGAGTGGGAAATACTGAGTTCTTCTCTCATGGGGTATTTGAAAACATTTGTCTTCTCGCTTTTCCATCTCAAAATGTGAGTACATTCATCATCCCTTTTATTTCTTCACATTTTGCACCCATGTATTTTTTATAAAGGTAGCAATGCCAAGAACAAAAGCATTAATCTATTGGTAGCTGATGTGGGACAATTCATTAAAGCTTTTAAGTTAGGATCAATTTCTCAAAACCCCACCCCTGTGATGGGCAGTGTATTTCACTAGTCTTTTCAAGGTTTGACTCTGCCCATTTAAGAAGAAGAAAAAAAAGAAGTCCAGCATCTGCTTGTAATTTGGAGCTATTACATGTGGAAATAATAGTTTTGGATGAGGACATATGAACCTCCTGTGTGAATGCCTCCTTTCCTCCCTTTAGTGATCAAAAGGCTGCTAGTAAATCTTTTTTTTTTTTTTTCTTTATAACTCAGACGCAGCAACACTGCATGGCATTCTTAAGCTCCCACTCCCCCCCACCCAGAACTGATTATATCTGAAGTAGTTTTATCCCACTAGGGAATTTTTTGACCCTAAGATGATTTCATTTACTGTTCCTCTCAGATTTTCTCTGCCTGCCATTCTAGTTAAACTGGAAGTCTGGGATCTACGAGGTAGGACCCCAGTACCTGAGAGTTAGCCAGACTGTCTTAAAAGGTTGGAGGTATTAAAAGGTTACCTTAAAAGGTTCTGGCATTGAGACACCCAGGAAAGAACTTAGATCCCTTGATGGATTTAATTCTCCAACCTGAAGGGGGTAAAACTGTCTGAGGAAAGGTATAGCCACAGGGGCTTCACAGACTATAACCAAACTGGAAAGGGAACATCCTTTTCTTGATGGCTCTGGACCAGATCACTCTTAGATGATTCAAATAAAAAAGACAAGATAACAAGTGTTGGCAAGAATGTGGAGAAACCATATGGTAATTGTCTTTCTGTGCTTGACTTATTTCACTCAGCCTAATCCCCATCAGTTCCATCCATGTCGAAGCAAATGGTGGGTATTCATCCTTTCTGATGGCTTATGTACGGAACAAAGGAGTAGCACGGAGGACTACAGGGGAAGGGAGGGAAAACTGAATGGGAAGAAACCAGAGAGGGAGACAAACCATGAGAGACTCTGGACTCTGGGAACCAAACTGAGGGTCACAGAAGGGAGAGGGGCGGGGAGATGGGGTAACTGGGTATTGGGTATTAAGGAGGGCATGGGATGTGATGAGCACTGGGTGTCATACTCAACTACTGAGTCACTGAATGCTACATCAAAAACTAATGACGTACTATATGTTGGCTAATTGAACATGATAAAAAAAAATGTGGAGAAAAAGGAACCCTTGTATACTGTTGTTAGGAAGGTAAATTGGTGCAGCCACTGTGGGAAACAGTACAGAGGTTTCTCAGAAAGTTTAAAACAAATACTGTATGACCCTATAATTCCACTATTGGGTATTAATCCAAAGAAAATGAAAACATTGATTTGAAAAGATATATGTACCCCTACATTTATTGCAGCATTAATTTACAGTAGCCTAGATATGGAAGCAACCTATGTGTCCATCAAGAGATGAATAAATGAGGAAAATGGGACACACACATACATGCATCACATATATACAGGATGGAATATTATGCAGCCATAAAAAAGGATGAGGTCCTACCATTTAAGACCTAGAGAATATTACACTAAGCGAAAGAAGTCAGACTGAGAAAGACAAATACCATATGAATCCACTCATGTGAAATCTAAAAAAAAAAAACCCCAAATAAGCAAAAAGTAGAATCAGATCTACAAATACAAAGAACAAACTGATGGCTACCAGAGGGGAAAGTGATGGGTGGTTGGGCAAAATGGGTGGAGGGGAGTGGGAGATCAGGCATCCAGTTATGGAATGAATAAGTCACAGAATACAAAACACAGCATAAGGAAGTTAGTCAAGGACACTGTAATAAGGATGTAACGGGACAGATGGTAGCTATACTCACGGTGAACATAGCATAATGTATAAACCGTAAAATCACTAAGCTGTATCCTAAAACTGATGTAACATTGTGTGTCAACTGTACTCCAAAAAAAGAAAAAGAGAAAGAAAGAAAAAAGAAGACTATTAGCATCTGACATGAACAACAACAAACAGACTACTTTATAAAACTTAAACTCTGAATGTGGGTTTGCTTTGTATTTAGGTAAGCCTTTTGGTTCAGTCATAATGGGGCACTTTCTCTCCACCTCCTAGGGAAGATTAAAGAGCACAAGTCCATCTGTACCCCCAATGTTTATAGCAGCAATGGCCATGGTCGCCAAACTGTGGAAAGAATCAAGATGCCCTTCAACGGACGAATGGATAAGGAAGATGTGGTCCATATACACTATGGAGTATTATGCCTCATCAGAAAGGATGAATACCCAACTTTTGTATCAACATGGATGGGACTGGAAGAGATTATGCTGAGTGAAATAAGTCAAGCAGAGAGAGTCAATTATCATATGGTTTCACTTATTTGTGGAGCATAAGAAATAACACAGAGGACATTGGGAGATGGAGAGGAGAAGGGAGTTGAGGGAAATTGGAAGGGGAGGTGAACCATGAGAGACTATGGACTCTGAAAAACAACATGAGGGTTTTGAAGGGGTAGGGGGGTGGGAGGTTGGGGGAACCAGGTGGTGGGTATTGGGGAGGGCACGTGTTGCATGGAGGACTGGGTGTGGTTCAAAAACAATGAATACTGTTATGCTGAAAAGAAATTAAAAAAAAAAAAGAGCACAAGTCCACAATGGGAACCTTTTAGAGGCTTACAAGGGTTGTATATCCTAATGTTTGGAATAGTGCTAGATTTTACAGTTTGTAGAATTAGGACCAGAATCTGCTTATCAAAATAACCTCACAGATAATCTTGGGGCTATGGTTTTCTTAATATGTTGCGTTTCTTCGTGCTTTTATAGACTTGATATATATAATTGCTGATGATTACTAATACAGTGGATGAGAACTTAGTAAAATAGAAATGTTTACCTAGCTCACAAAAGGAAATGATGGCCAAATATTTACTGGCTATAGAGCACATTAGGCCACACATCTTCCTGGTGACTCAGTCCCTCACCACTCTCTAAAATGTGTTAAAATAATAAAAATGAATATTTTCATAAAACACTAACAATGTTAAAATGGTATTGTCCAGTGGTCACACAGGGGGAGATGCACTTTGGGCTTTGAGGGGTTTTATGGAGAGGAAGTCACATTCCTATTACTGACTCAATTTGTGTATTAATTCCATATTTTTTTGACATTTTATTTCTAGCACTTGAAAAACATCTAAGAATAATCCTGTCTTTTACCTATTTCATAAAATCATTCTGTATTTTGAACCTAACACTTTTGAGTACCCTGAAGAAAAGTGACATAGAAACAGGCCTGTCTTCATTCCTTCCCTAGTCTTCATTGGCCTCCTTCCCCAGTCTTCATTACTGTTTTTTTTTTCTTGGTTTCTGATAAGATTCTTGCCAAGTGATTAAATCGAGAGAAACACCTACACATGTTCTGTTCAAATGTATTTGCCACCGATCATCTTACGTATGGTTGAGACCACCCAAGGCAATCACTTCCCTTTCTTCTTTTTCATGATGCATGTGCTATTGAATAAAAGAAACAAATGAATTATAGATTAGGATTGGAACCATATTTTCTAAAATGTTCTTAAGCAGGAAACCATAAGAAAAATGTGAAAAGCTTCCCCCTCCCATTCCTTTTTCCAGTCTCTAAGCTGTGGACTGAGGCCATGTGCTCTGAAAATGGTCGATTTGGATAATGCTAGGGGAAAATTATATGGTACATATCTTTTTAAGTTATACTCTTATTCTCCCCCTTCTTGCTTTATCTCTATGCTGGGTATCTCTATGGTGGATGGATTTCCTCATTCTCTGCCAAATTTTAAGAGTAGAGGTCATTTGCCTGACACTGAGACACGGTTGCCATTTCATCTCTGGAGAGGCACCAAGAATGCCCATCTGTGAACTTCTTCCTTCCCTTTCTGTCTTCCCAGCTGTCCAGTCCTTCCTAAAGAGAAGGATCATATGACTGTAAATCCAGGAGATACTCATGGGCTGGCTTCCAGAAAGTTGAACTTTTTACACAAGAGAAGGGAGTGGAATGGAGTGTCTGGGGCTTTCTTTGTTCTGGAGAAAATCACTTCCTAGTGACGGGATGGTACCCGCTTGCCACAATTACCCACCCTTCCATCTCCAGGCCCTCTCCAAGGATCCTTTCCTGCTCTAGCTGGGATCTGTTCAAGACTCACCTTTTTCTTCATATTTAGATAGAAACACGTTATAATTGGAAAAGTTGGCTCAAACACAGTTCATTTCTCAGCTGGTCAGGGAAGCATTTCCTCAACTTTTAGACTGGGCCCTCCTAGCCCCTGTTACGTATCTCTCAGACATTCACCATCCTACTGAAAGGGTCTGATAATACATCTGTCTCTTACGTTATTAATTCCTAGGATGTGGTGTGCATTGGGCACCATATAACTATAGGGTAACCATTCGTACCTTAGACTTGTGTGTTTCTCACAACACTTTTCAGTTCGTTGGCAATAAAGCATCTTGTGAAAAGGGTGGCATCTGCTAGATCTTCCGATGGTGGCATCTGAACTGGTCCCAGGGCTGGTCTTTTTCTTTGCTTTATCCTTACAGTAGTGAACTTGACAAAGTAACATGAAATTTCAACAAAAGCTTGATAGGATAATTAGACAAATGAACATACTATGCTCATAATAAGAACTTCTCAATCAGCATTAAGGTACATTCCAAACCTATGTTCCCCTTCCAAATATTTCTCCAAGTGGCTATGTGAGTACACATCTTTGTGTCATTTCTTCTGGTTTGGGTGTGTCTACATGGAGTCATGTGTTCCCAACTTTTGGCCCTTTTTTACCCCCATTCATTTACCCTGCTCCCAGACCTGTCACTTATCAACAGCAGAAGGCGATAAATTGAACTTGCTTCTGGTATTGTTCAAAACGGATCCAGCTTGGCCTTAAGCTTCCCTCTTAAAATGCTACTTTGTTAGTAAAACATCAGTTAAGATCCCCTTAGACCCATTAAAGCTAGTGGTGTTTTAATTAGGTTCAGTCAACAGGATTGATTACAAGTCAACAAGAGCGGCTTTGGTGAGGTGAACTCACAGTTAATACGTTTGGCTGGCTTTCCAAATGGCGGTGTGAAATTTGTGAATACAAGCCTACATTTGTTCAAATGTTTTATCACCCTTTGCTGTCAACATGCAAATTGTGGCATTTAATAAAAACATGATAATAAAATGTGCACACCAAATACTGAATAGGCCTGCATATATGTTTAACAGTAAATAAACTTTCCTAATTACATCAAAATTATTTTTTAATAACAAGTGAAGTAGGTAAAAATGGCCCACCCTTAAAATAACTATACTACTTCTTGTGACTGGAAGGAAAATTATTTTTAATGTCCTATATTTTTAATTAAGAAAGACATGGTTAATATAAGTAAAATCATATAAAAATGTGTAGAGAATTAAATATTCTTCTCACCTTTGACATCCCTGAAATAACCCAGTGTGTACCTGCCATTATTTTTTCCCATTCAAATGTAAATCCAGATACAGGATTGTTGATAAAAATGAGATCCTACTGTAAATGCTTTTCTCCTGCTTGTATCTCTTATGAATCCATGTATAATAGAGAACCATCAGGAGAGTGAGTAGAAAACCAAGTTATTCTTTCTCTGCCTACATTCTATAGAATGGATATATTATTGTTTATGGAACCATTTTCTTACTATTGGGTATTCAGATTACTTGCCATAATGAATGGCGAGTCAATAAATACCCTGTCTTTATGTATTGTCACTTTTTTTCCCTCTAAGAAGCTCTAAAATTGAATGTCTGGGTCAAAAAAGATACATATTTAAAATGTTTTTAAGTATTCTGCTGAGATAATTTTTGCCGAAGTTCTAATAGCAGGCCATTTTCAGACTAATTCTTAAATTTCCCAGATAGGTCTAGATCACTTGAAGAAATTGCCATTTAGAGAGTTGTTTTAAAAAAACAACACAAAATAGAGAACGAAACTCCATGATACTTTTCTCTATGAATCTATATTTACTGTTGTTTTTCCTAAGAGACTGAATTATCTAGAAAAGTAGAAATACATGTAACTCCTATAATTATGATTTGAGATGTGTAATTTTACCTCAGAACATTAAAAAAAATGTTCAAGTTTCATTAAATCAAGCAAACTAAATATGAAATGCTAAGTGCTCTACCTCATTCCAAACAGTGTTACGTGTCACTTCCATATTTGTTCTTAGCAGGTTAGGGTATCATGCTAAGGAATTCCCTTGGACTCTCACTCTGATGGTTAAATTCTCACTTCACTGCAGTAGGTCTATTCTGTGACCTCAAGAGGAAGAATTCTCTGGTGGGGTGCACAATAAGCAAGCTAATTTACATTCAATTGGTGTTTCTGAATGTGCATTTTATTTACCTCTAGTAGGATGCAAATTAATTTAGTCGTAAGAACATAATATCAATTGTACTGGAAGTTTAGCTCTTTTAACAGGAACTCGAAGAAACCTAGCTAGAATATCAAACCCCTGATGTCATATATATTTATGTTTATAGATATATACATCTGTGTATATATACACATACTCTCATATATATGTGTACATATATATGTATAATGTATAACTTATTTAATATAAATATTAAAGTAAGTTCAAAAATGAATTTACTGGGGCACCTGGGTGGCTCAGTGGGTTAAGCCTCTGCCTTCAGCTCAGGTCATGGTCCTGGGGTCTTGGGATCAAGCTCTGCATCGGGCTCTCTGCTCAGCAGGGAGCCTGCTTCCTCCTCTCTCTCTGCCTGCCTCTCTGCCTACTTGTGATCTCTGTCTGTCAAATAAATAAATAAAATCTTAAAAAAAATGAATTTACTGAAAGAAAAATATTAAGTACAAATGATGTGTGTGTGTGTGTGCATATATATATATTTTTTTTAACAAAATATCTTTTAAGTACTTTCCATGAGCCAGATGTTGTTTCAAGGGCTAGAGGTAAAATGAAACCTTCAATCCAGTAAAAATTGTAAAGCCAGAATAAAAATCACTGAAATTAGGGGAAAGCTCCAAAAATATACACAGCTCTGATTTCATTTTCCACTTGAATGCTTAAATCTCATTTGTATAAACGTTTTATTACATAACAGCGCTGCATGGCCAGAAGCCTCTCTCACTTTTGCAAACCAGAGTACGGTAACTGATACAACCGTGCACAAATTGTGTGTTGTCCAAACACCGTGGTTTCTTTCTCACTGTTGTAACTGGATCTGGCAGGTGGAGAGGTTGGGAGGCCATCCTAATACCAGCAGTTTTGGGGTGGTAGCTGATAGAAGCCCTGTCCTGTTCCCCATGTGGCTTAAAGTGAACCCTGAAAGTTGTCTTTATTCCCGACTGCTTGGAAAGGAAAACAGAGCATGGCCCCTGAGCATGGGAGGCTTTGTCATCAAAGCCCGAATCTGGCTTGCAACTCTTCCACTCCTCATCCTTTGGATCAAACTCACTCAGGAGGCCCCCTGCTAGCTTCAAGAGAGGCTACAGCAAGTAGGCTAGCTATGGCCAGGAAAAGAGAGGGAACAGCCAGCCATCTCTGCCACTATGGGGACTCGAATATGAAGGCAGTCTTCAGAGTTGGTCTCGGACCACCTAATCCTGGAATAATTAGGAAGGTAAATTTGGGTTATGCATATAAGAAACAACGTAATACACACATATATGATTACCCTTTGGTTCAGGATACCATGAAAGTATTTTTTTTTTAAATGACAAACATAACATGTATTTTCCAAGATCTCTGAACCATTAGCCCTTCTTTCTACAGCCATACATCTCCATTGATGAAACTGTTCTTCTCCTACATTCTCATATTCCCCATTCACTTGTATGAGCTGTTTTCTACCTCTACCCCCTGGTTGTTGCTTGACTCTCCAAGTCCAGGAGGACCTTCTCATGACCAAAGTCAGTGGATTCTTCTTATCATTCTCTTTTTTCTTTTTTCATTATTGACTCCTCTTCCTCTTACTAGTTTTAGAGGAAATGTTATTAATGTTTTGGTAACACCAAGAGCCTCAAACACAATATAAAATACTACATGCAAGAACTAGTGTGTGTAATATACAAATATTAACTCAGTCTTCATAACAATCTTATGGGGGTATACCCTTATTAACCCTATTCATAAATGAAGACACTGAAACATAGAGAAGTTACGTGGCTTGCTCAAGGTCCCACAGCTCACAGTGATGGGACTGAGGTTTGAACTCAAGCAGCCAGTCTTCAGGGTCTGTGCTCTCATCTTTACTTCATTTCTATTTTGAGCCAAATTCTGCTGAATTAAGGAAACTTAATCAGAGTTAATTTATGGCAAACTTGTTTAATTCAGATTTTTCTCAAATTAGAGCTCTTCCCATCTTCTTCTTCTCTGGATTTCAGGGAGGTTCCATGGAGTCTTATGTGAAGTCAGGGCTTGGAGGGCATGGGGGGGATCTGGTGCCCATTCCTCACCAGTTCACGCTGGCGTTAACACAGTAACCTGAATGTTCATGGTCATTTCTACTCCTCTGCCCTGCGTTCTGTCATCCCGGGCCTGCTTCTTTTCCATACTTCTGCAAGGAAGTACACACTGCTTGAGTCTCAGATGTCTCCATGTTTTCTCACATTCTAGGTTTTCTCAGACCTCACTTTTTTGATCCACCTCCTTGTCAAGGTCCTGTGCAGACCTTAAAACCCCAGAAGGCCAGCTACCTTCCACAGCCAGAAAGGAACCTCTGCATACGTTCTCTGAGCTCTGAAGTTGCTGAACATAGCTGGTGGCGTGTGCATGCTTCCCATGACTCAGATCATGACAAGAGGCAACTCTGCCTCTCAGACCCCCAGGATCTAACTCTGTCATTCCTTTTCTTCCCCTCACTTGCATCGTTGGGAAACTCTCCTCCTCTGATCTCTGAAAAGTTTCCTCTTTTGCCTTCTTTTACATCCTGTCCTCCCTAGCCTAGTCTTCTGTGGCTCTGGTGGGTGTTTCCTTTCTCCTTGACTCTGTTTCTTCTTGCTGGCTTGAAGGCACAGGCCACTGCCAATCTCTACTCCTATTTCACGCTGTCTTCTCCCTCCTGTCTATGGCTTCACCAGTTCTGTCTTCTTGACTCCAAAATCTAAATCTCTGTTCTTTGTTTTTCTCCCAAACTCCAGTCCCAATCCTTATCTACCTACTGGACCTCTTTACCCGGACACTAGGCTTCAAACCAAACTGACCATCTTGTTTCAAAACCTGATAGAAAGTTCCAGCTGTTCTTGGTGATAGGTACACTTCCAGGATTAGTAGGGCCTTCTAGTTAATAGGCACCTGGTATTTGTTGAATGGATGAATGAATGCTTATCGAAGGCCTGATAACTTCTGTTTCTGCTACTAGAGCACCTCTGTTATCATCCCCTTCTCTCTCGCCATTCAAGTTGATTATTACAATAGGAGGAACAAGATGTCGTAGTTCGTCTCCATTGGCTTGTTTGATTTCCTGAAGCTGACCATCTCTATCCTACTAATGTCTCACTGTCGATTGAATTGGTTTTCTAATTGGGTTTCATTTGTTGAAGATTGTTCCGCTTGCTTTCAAAAGCTTGCCTTCTGGTTGCTTTCATGGGAATAGAGATCCAGGTTCTTCAGACCTCTCTGGTTTCCTCCAACCCAGGGCTCAGGACTCCATCCTCCTCTAGATGGTGATTCTGACAGAGGTCCAGAAATTTTCCAGAATATGTTAGTCAGCAGGCACCAGAGAAACAGATCCAATAAGGGATGTGTGTGTGTGTGTGTGTGTGTGTGTGTGTGTGTGTGTGTATGTGTGTGTGTGAAGAGATTTATTATAAGGAATTGATTCACATGATTATGGAGGCTGAGAATTCCTAAGATCTGTGGTGGGCACCCTGGAGACCCAAGAAAGCAAGAGTATAAAGGTCTTAGACACAGGAGAGTCAGTGTTGTAATTGTCATCTGAGGTCAAGTCCAAAGGCAGGAGGAGATCGGTGTCCCAGCTGCAAGAATAGGCAGAGAGAGAAAGAGAGAGAGAAGAGAGTTGCTATTACTAAACCTTTTTGTTCAGTTCAGGCTTTCAGCAGATTGGAGAAGGCACGCCCACATTGGGGAGAGCAGTCTGTTTTACTCAGTCTACCAATTTCTATGTTAATCTCATCCTAAAACACCCTCCCAGACACACCCAGAATTATGTCTAACTAAGTATCTGGGCACCTTAGAGCTCAACCAAGTTGACACATAAAATGAGCCATCATAGGAATGTGCGATAATGCTAAGAAGTAGCCCCCAGTGTGTTCAGTTTATTTCAACGTGGTAGACTGTATTTGGCTCACATTTATTCCTGTATTATATTCCATTAATGTATGTACTTTATTCAATCTATCAAGGGACATCTGACGTTTTCTTTTTTTGTTTTTAATTATAAGAAGTGCAGCCATGACCCTCACTATTCCTCTTCTCCTGTCAATGCTTTAAAATTCTTCCTATCTGAGTTTACCAAATCATCACAAATCGACTACCTGAGTCTATAGTAGGAGGTAAGCATGACAGCTGAACTTCACACTCCCCTCTGAAGATTCTTTTTTATGGGAAAGAGCACTGCCAAGTACCCTTCCGTAGAAGTCTATGTTCTTCTGTCCTGACAGAGCCTGGGGAAATAGAACTTCTCACAAAAGCGACCACAGTGAAAAAACGTGGCGTGATGGGATGGAGTAGTGTTTGCAAGTGCAGTCCAGAAGAAAAGAAGGGGAGAATCCGGGAAAGAACCAGATGTTGTGCCCTGAAAATAGGCTTCGTGGCTGAAGAGAGAAGTGAACTGGAAAATCCGCTTCACTGCTCTGAAACTCAGTTTCTGTATCTATAAAATGGGACAGTACCGATTGCCTGCCAGGATTGTTAAGGGAATGAAAGTAATGATCTAATATTGGTAGGTACCAGGATATTCGTCGAAGTCATCTCTTTTCCTTGCCTTTTTGCTCCATTTCCAAAAAGGTAATTGACGGCCAAGCATTTTAGGTCATGGGTAGAGGAAGGTAGATATTTTCCCTAGATGTACGGTCATGGACGCGTACCAGTACATTTTGAGTGGAATTATAGCCAGGCACCCAGGATTTCTCTGTAAGCAGAATGTAAATCGCTTTCCTAGAGATGTTCCTCATCGTTTGCCAGAATTCATTACCGGAGAGTTTCCGAAGCACTCTCCATTATGTCAAGGCCAGTAAGTGAGACTACGGCTTTTCAAAGAACGGAACTGTCCAAAGTTGAGCAAGTTATTAATGACTTCTTTTGAGATCGTTGCTGCCAATGTGGTTCGAGACTAGTGGAGCCACAGGCACTTTAGCCCCTAGCAAGAGGCTGTCCGCCTTAAGTGGCCGAGTGACACTCGATCATGTGCCCATTTGTGGCTGCCCTGACTCTGACAGTGGGCATCATATTTAATGGCTAACTAAAAGATCCTTTTTCCTTCAGACCCGACTGGAAAAGAGAAAAGCACATACTTAATACTACGTCATGCCATCGGGGGACACCAATCAGGGAAACTGACACCTTGAACTTTTAAACTCAGATTTTTAAGCTTGGAATAACCATTTGGGTGAATGTGATTCCCCAGGCTAGAAACTGGGAAATGATTTGCCCCCTTACGAAGTCAATATGTCATTTCTTAAAATAGGAAAAATGTTGGAACTGTGTTTCCTTGGTGCAGTTCCCTTGTTATTTGGTAAAATTCGCCCGCAAATCCGAGACAGTGGGGACTTATTTTGTTCTGTTTTGTCAAGTGTCCTGTCAGCTCTTTCGGGAGTAAACATAGCGTTCCTGCGAGATCCCAAATAACGTAGGATTTCAACAGCAGGATCGTGATATCATTAGTAGAATACTAGCCTGAATCTCATGGACCGATCAGTGAAAGAATATTCATCGAGTGCTTACCATGTGCCATGCCTTACTTAGATGGAAGAAGCATGATGGTAAAGGAAATATCCTTGCTCTTGCGAATCTTCAAAACTAGTCTGTGATGAGAGAAGGAAAGGAAATAGACACACCCACACATATATCCACGTTCATACCACACACAGGCATGGACCCATAAGTGGGCACACATATGTACGCACGTCTGTGTATCCACACACATTCACCAACACACACATGCACACACACACACACACACAAATGTACAGTGTGCTGGAAATGACAAACTACTCAGAACTCATTAAGCCTGAATTCAGATCCTAACTCTGTGGCTTATTGGCTCTGTGGTCTTGGACACATGAATTCACCTGTGATTATTTTCCATTACAGGGAGAAATTTTAAGATTAAAATACAGTGCCATCTGAAGTGCCTGGTACTATGCATGGCAAAAAGAAGCCCTAGGTAAATTGAAATTAAGTTACTGAGGTTACTGAGAAATTACTGAGAACTATTCAGTGATACTATTTACAAAGTTGTGATGGGTTTTATGTAACAGATGAAAGAAAGCACATTATTGTGGGTAAAGCACATTCTAGTTCTTTGCATCTGTGTGTTGATGTAATACAGAATAATTTTTTTGTTGTTGACCAATGCTGTGATTTTTAAGAATATTTATCTTTCAGGGACGCCTGGCTTGCTCAGCCAGTTCAGCCTCTGACTTCAGCTCCGGGTCATGATCTCAAGGTCCTGGGATCCAGTCCGTCTCCTCCCACCCCACTGTGAGTCTGGGCTCTGAGCTCAGCAGGAAGTCTGCTTCTTCCTCTCCCTCTGCCCCTCTCACCCCCCTCACTCCCTCTCACTCCCTCCGCCAAGCTCATGCTCTCTCTGTCTCTCTCTCAAATAAATAAAATCTTTTTAAAAAAGAGAATATTTATCTTTTTTACTGATTACTTGTGGCTTTTATCTTATTTCATCCTGATTTTTGACCTACTCTGTTCTGCCTCCTGCCTAATTACCTACCAATTACCATATATAATGGCACTTCAGGGAGGGGAGGAGGTTTTCACTAGAGTGGAGAATTTTAATGTAATGCAAACCCTCACTTTGATATCCACAGATTTACTTGAAGCAGGGCATACCGATTACATATTGCGAAGTAATTTTTTCCTTAACTGTGGGTTATGCTTAAAACCATGGCATTGAACATGAATATATTTAATATATTTCTTGCAGTTTTTCTTAGCATGGTATCACTTATTTGAGGAATATAGTTTTGCTTTTCTCCTCTTAAGATGTAATTTTTCTCTCAAAGTTATTCCAAGCTATCCAAATTGGAGTAGGGAGGAAGGGGCTATACACTGGAAAAATTTAAGTATATTTTTAAAGGGAAAAGGTAAATAATGAAATCTGTCTCGTTTCTCCCTATGGAAAGTATCAAGAAAATAGGTTTCTGGAGATTTGAAAAAAATAAAATACATTTTAAAAGTTGGGGGGGGGAAGGTTGAGAAACAGTTTTATTTAAAATTTTTATTTTCTGTTCTAAATTGAATATAATAGTTGATTAAACTGGCTTCTTAGGGAATAGAGCTATTTGGTTAATACCTTTTTATGTTATTTTTATTAACCCTAATCACTTAGTTTGTTAATGACAGGGAATCTTCTTTATTTATCTTTGTCAGAAAATCTTCTCAATATGCATCACCTGTTTTTTCTCGTTGGGAGAATATAGTAGTTAACACAATTGTTGAGGTTTTTTATTTTGTTATTTTATTAAGAGTATTTCCATACTTACAGATCATCAGTCTTATCATTATCACAAATTTCACCTAATTTATTGGGCTAAAGAGAAACTTTACGCTGGATATTATATTGTATATGCAAAAGGGTCAAGTTAGCTAAATTTTTAGGTATGTGTTTACTAGTTTAAAGGTTAGGAGTATCTTTATAGGGGTGTGTGTGTGTGTGTGTGTGTGTAGTATCTGCACAATTCCAATAATAGCTAAAAGCAAGATATTAAAACTCTCTCAGCCCTAGCTTCTTTTTCTGCAAAAAGAGGAGGCTGGTTGGGAAAGCCACAGATCTCCATAACTGGATGTTGGGGACTAAAATAATCAACATCAAAATCTTTGTAAAGCACTATTTGTTGTAAGAGTGTTAATCATTGCTTGAAAAATGTTTACAGTTAGATCTTCCTTTCCTTGGACCTTCACAACCTTTATACGAATTTTTATAACATGTATGGCATTGCTATGCCTGAGTGGTCATTATTTGTGAACTCATCTGCCTGTTGGATTCTGTACTCTCTGAAAGAAATAATTCCCTTTATTCATCTTTGCATTTGCTTGCTGCCTGGTCCCAGAAGTGTTGGAATGAATGCTTGGGTGAAGATAGAGCATAGAGGGTTTATGGTTCATCCTTATTACTTCTGTCATTGATCATTTACCCCTTCATTGTTTTATATTCTGCAACCCCCTAAGGGAGGTGAAGATAGGCTAGTATTTGGCCTTAGTAACAGGAAACAATAGGTTCTTAACTGGAGAGTTGTAGGATTTGTTTAGGAAATTAATCATGGAAAGAGGATGGGAAGGAAGAAGATTTTTCATCTAAGAAGTATTAGGACCTCTCTCCTTGTCCAGGATGCCATAATGGCTGGGTACTTGCTTCCTAATGATATTCAGTTGCCCACAGTAGGTACTGCATCATGATTTTATCATTGACTCTAGATATCCAGAAATGGTTAGAAGGAAAACTGTTCAGCACAGTTCAGTGCAGAGAAGGAGATGGAGACCCTGTGATCTAACATCTCACACCAACTTAATGGCAGAGCTTAACTTGATCACTCATCTACCAGTTCCAGTGCTGGGCTCCAACCATTCCTCCTGATTTGACCTGATGGAATTGTTTCTGTCTGTTGAGCCAGAAAGGTCAGCTGTGATGGCCAGTATGTACTCATCTAATTTTTTAGAGTCTTGAAAATTGACCCCTTCTTGGATGTACACACATCCCTTCACCTTCCCCATGGATAGAGAGACTCTTTCCTGTTGGACGGTTTCCCACTAGAAGGACCAAGCAAGGACAGTACAGCATGGGGGGAATAGTGAGACTGTAATAGACCCAACTCCTTAAACCTCAAACAGAGCACAGAGTGATGCAGCTTTGATGGGACATTTTGGTGAAGTGAAACACGAGATTTCCCTCATTAGTAATGCAACATGATTTTTTACGGTTTAGGAGAAGTCCATTAATGTTGTCCATTTCTGTTTTGTCTTTAAGGAAAAGTGTTTCGCACCTCAAGCTAATGGTTTCTTCCTCTCCACCTGTAGCTTGTCCACTAAAAGGCTGAGCAGAGAGTGAGCATTCTATAATAGACATCAGAAGAAAAGGTGGGCTTGCACATACTCTGGGGACTCTCAGTCCCACTCATGGGCAATCAGTGTACAGAATTAGAGACAGGGTTCTGAGAAAGAAACATCGCACCATCTACCACCATCAGTCTTATCTGCTGGGCTCAGATGCTTTGCAAAAGCCAGACAGCTTCAGCTTGTGATAACATCCCTCTTACAAAGTCCTGCAAAAGACACTAGGGTATGGGGCACCTGGGTGGCTCAGTCAGCTGAGCGTCTGACTCTTGGTTTTTGGCTCAGATCTTGATCTTGAGGTTGTGGGACCAGGCCCCATGCTTGGGGGGTGGGGGTCTGCTTGAGATCCTCTCTCTCTGCCCCTCAAAATAAATACAGTCTTTTAAAAAAGAAAGAGGGTGCCTGGGGGGCTCAGTCGGTTAAGCGACTGCCTTCAGCTCAGGTCGTGATCCTGGAGTCCTGGGATAGAGTCCCGCATCTGGCTCCCTGCTCAGCAGGGAGTCTCCTTCTCCCACTGACCTCTCTCCTCTCATCCTCTCTCTCTCTCTTTCTTTCTTTCTCTGTCTCTCTCTCTCACATACACAAATAAATAAAATCTTAAAAAAATAAAAATAAAAAAAGAAAGACACTAGAGTATAATGTGACCAGTAAAATCATCTTGCCGGCTTGGAATGTAGGAGATCTCATTCGTAGACTTCTCAAACATGGTGGCAATGATTTGCAATTAAAAAGAGCTGTAGTAGAGTGCATTGCCCCTGTGTTCAGCTTCTTTGCCATATGACTTTGTAACTTCTTCCACAGAAGAGGTTGGGTATGTTTTTCTGCCTTTTCACTTAGAATTCCTATGTGGTTTGCTTTAGTCAATAGAACGTTAGTGGGCATGACGTGATGAAAAGAAGGAGAAGTATTGTCCATTTGGTCTTGCTCTCTGCCGTAATTGGAAGAAGATGCCCATCTTGGCCATTGAGTCTAAGGAGGAAGAGAGAGGTGTGAAGTAGTCACCTCAGCTTAAATTAGCTAACTACCAGCCTGTGCATGTGCTCATGAGCTAAATACTACTGTATGCCATTGACATTTTGTAGTTGTTACATAATATTATTGTGGCTAGAGTTAACGGATACAAACACATATCTTTAATTATAGTAACTGTTTAAATTTCTGTCCTAACTGGGATTTTTAAGTAAAAGAGACACTACTAATAGTTACAGGGGACAACACATGCAAACTAGGACCATCGTGGGTGAACCAGGTATGACCACTCAAAACCCAAGAATCTCCAACCTCTTATTAGCCTTAGGAGAAGTCTTGATGTGTCACATTAAATCAGTTGAAAATAAAGGAACATCCTCCATTTTCATTCATTTTACTTATTTTATTAAAATGTATTCAGTGTTTGCTAGGAACAAAGCTGATCTCAGGTGGCGTACACTTGAGTAGGGAGGTTAGAAATGGAAAAATATTATAATTGTCTCATCTATTGGCATTTGTGGATTTTACCATCAATGTTATGACTCGGTCAAGCAGCCGTGTCCATAGCATGTTGAAATTTGAAATTATGCAGGGGCATGACTCAGAATTACTTATACCTTCATGCTGGTGTGCAGACTAGTTAATAACTTAGCGAGTGGGCCTTGCCAACTGCTTTCCGTTTCCTACACAACTCAGCCTACATGTTCTGTTCAACTTCTTGTAACTCTTGTTAATTGGAAAAAATGCTTCCTTGTGGAAAACTGTGACCACCAAGGTACAAAAATTCTAGTGAAAAGCTGAAGAGCTGGCAAACTTGTATGAGTATGGAGGTCAGAAACATAAAACTCGCCAAAGAAATAGATTTTGGGAGAAGGCCAGAAACTGTAGAAATCTCTCTTTACAGATGTAGATGTTAATCTCTGGAACAACAGGGCACCTGGGTGGCTCAGTCAATGAGGGGTCCAACTCTTGATTTCGGCTCAGGTCATAATTTCAGGATCCTGAAATTGAGCCCCGTGTTGGGCTCCATGTTCAGTGGGGAGTCTGCTTGAGAGTCTTTCTCTCCTTCTTTGTCTGCCTCTACCCCACCTACACCATTCCGCACCCCCTTCTTGCTCTCTCTCCCACTCTAAAATAAATAAATAAATCTTTTAAAAAATCTCTCTGGAACAACAAAGATTTATAATTTGAACCAGTGGAGTCACAAACATGTGCACACATACATATGCACATACACATACATACCCGTGTTCTGTCATGGTAAGCAGAAAGCACTCCATGAAAATGGGAAGATAAAAGGTAGGGCCTGCAGGCTGGTTAGCTTTTTTTTTTTTTCCTTTTTTTAAGATTTATCCTTTTGTCGGAGAGAGAGACAGAGAGAGAGAGAGAGCGAGCACAAGCAGGGGGAGAAGCAGGCTTCCCATGGAGCAAGGAGCCCGATGTGGGACTCGATCTCAGGGCCCTGGGATCATGACCTGAGCCAAAGGCAGACCCTTAACTGGTGAGCCACCCAGGCATCCCCAGGCTTGTTAGCTTTATTAAACTTCTCTGTAGAAATAAAAACACGCAGCAAAAATACACAAATAAATGAATTATCACAAAGCAAACACATGTATGCAACTCCCAGCCTGCATGACCCTTGGAGTGGGTTTTAGGTGTGAATTGCCAGTTAGACTCGTGATGCACAATTAGGCTTCTGCAGCAGCAACTTTATTTAGCTTTTTAAAAAAGTACCAATCAGGCAGTAACTACAGATTCATCCCAGACCTCAGACACTCTGATGTAGCCTCTCAGCCCCCAAATCACCACAAGCAGATGCATTTTGGTCACCAGTCTGGTGGAGACTAACACAAGTGTGGATCACATCCACGTAGGGAGACACCCAAGCTGGGGTACCTGCGGCTTGACTACTTTGTTACCCATGTAGCTGTTTTCTTTTGTCCTTAAAATTTAAGTCATATAATGAACAATCCTGACATCCATGCACAGTGGGGTAAGAACATCCATGTATCAGTATTCAGTACAGGGGAGGCCCTGAGAGGCCTGTTCTTCAGGGTTGATGTTACAGGAAATGAAATATGCCCCCCATCCCCCCAAAAGCCCTCCTTATGCTTCTTATTATCAATAGACAGTTTCTCCTGGCAATCACCATCATGACTTTACTCCTTAAGATTGTTTTTTAAGCTTACCTAAAAGAATACTACAGCACACCTTTTAAAAATATATATATATAATAAATAATAAATAATAAAATAATAAAAATATAACTTTTAAAAAATATAAATATAATGTTTTATTTGTTTCAGGGGTAAAGGTCTGTGAATCCTCAGTCTTATACAATTCACAGCACTCACCATAGAACGTACCCTCCCCAGTGTCCGTCACCCAGCATCACCATCTCTCTACATCCCTCCCCTCTAGCAACCCTCAGTTTATTTTCTGAGATGAAGAGTCTCTTATGGTTTGTCTCCTTCTCTGGTTTTGTCTTGTTTCATTTTCCCCCTCCTTTCCTCTATGATCCTCTGTCTTGTTTCTCAAATTCCTCATATCAGTGAGATCATATAATGACTTTCTCTGATTGACTTATTTCATTTAGCATAATAGCCTCTAGTTCCATCCACATCATTGCAAATGGCAAGATTCTGGGTTTTTGATGGCTGCATAGTACTCCATTGTATATATATACCACATCTTCCTTATCCATTCATCTGTTGGTGGACATCTAGGCTCTTTCCATAGTTTGGATATTGTGGACATTGCTGCTATAAACATCAGGGTGTATGTGCCCCTTTGGATCACTACATTTGTATCTTTGGGGTAAATACACAGTAGTACAGCACACACTTTTGTGGCTGCCATCTTTTGTTTAGCATCACATTTTTTATATCGATCATTTTTTTTCAAATTTATAGTTAAGAACTTATTGTATGCATACATTATAATGTATCCATGCCTGATTGATGTTTGGACTGTTGCTAATTTACATAACTCAAATCATGTTGCCAGGCATGTTCTTGCAAATGTCTTTTGGTTCATATGTGCGTGCATTTCTGTTGGATATCTGCCTAGGAATGGAATTGTTTGGTCCTAGGGCAACATCATGCATAAGAAGATATTGACAAAATGTTTCCCAAAGTGGTTACACCAATTTATACCTTTGTTGACCCTAGGAAGTAGTGAATGAGAATTCCTATTGATCTACATGTTCTACACATAGGGGGCAGAAAAAGCTTCCTTCTAACTTTCTAGGTTCTTCAGCCTAATAATTAAATTGACATAAAACAGATTAATAAGAGGAAAAAAAACATTTAATTTCATATATACAGGAGCCCCATAAAAAAAAATGAGACTCAAAAGTTACCAAAGTAGGTGGCCTTTCCACCTTTTATTTATTTATTTTTTCAATGAACTTTTTTTTTTAAGATTTTTTTATTTACTTATTTGTCAGAGAGAGAGAGAGAGAGAGAAAGAGCAAGTGAGCACAAGCAGGAGAGCAGCAGGCAGAGCAGGCAGAGGGAGAGGGAGAAGCAGGCTCCCCGCCGAGCAGAAAGCCTGATGTGGAACTTGATCCCAGAACCTTGGGATCATGACCTAAGCCGAAGGCAGTCACTTAACTGATTGAGCTACCCAGGCATCCCAGCTTTTCCACCACCTTTCAGATGAGGAAATAATAAATTTGTGAAGAACTGACAGGACAAATGGGTGTGGGGCTTGGGGTAGTAAATTAGCAAAGAAGGAACAGGTTTGTTTATACAGACTTCTCAGCCCTAAATTCCTATCTCTGAAAATAAGGATGCCTTGTAGTCTCTTTGAGCAAGGAGGGTCCTTGCATGTGGGAGACACATTTCCTGCTTTCAGGGAGACAAGGGTCAGAGTGTCCTTCTTGCACAGACTGTTTCTCAAGAAACTTTAATTCAAAACAACCAGTATCACAATAATCGTATATTCTGCTCCCCTTCATAGGACATTTCATGTTATCTATAATTTTTATTGCCGCTCATCTTATAGGTGTATAGTGGTCATATTACACTTTTAAAATCCAGTTCTCTGTTAAATCCTGAGGTTTAAGACCTTTTCAAATATGTCCCGCTGTTTGAATATCCTCTTTTGCAAAGTACCTGTTCCCATGTCTTCTGTATTTCTATTGGAATATTTTTCATTAGCAGGAAGTCTTCATAAATTCAGAAAGGGAATCCTTTGCTGATTATAGGAACAGTGGATGTTCTCTCTCTGTGGCTTGTTATTTTAGGTTTTAATGGTGTCTTTGAATGAAGAGAATCTCTTCCTCTTAACACAGTTCAGTTTAGCAAACCTTCCCTTTTTAGGTAGCACTTATATTGTTCTGTTTATGGATTTTTTTGGTAATTCATATTATGAGACTATTCTCCAATATAATCTTCTAAGTGCTCCTTTGTTTTACTGCTTTAAAAAAATTAAACCTGGGACGCCTGGGTGGCTCAGTGGGTTAAAGCCTCTGCCTTCGGCTCAGGTCATGATCCCAGGGTCCTGGGATCAAGGCCCACGTCAGGTTCTCTGCTCAGCGGGGAGCCTGCTTCCTTCTCTCTCTGCCTGCCTCTCTGCCTACTTGTCATCTCTGTCAAGTAAGTAAATAAAATCTTTAAAAAAAAAAATTAAACCCTGGGGTGCCTGGGTGGCTCAGTGGGTTAAGGCCTCTGCCTTCGGCTCGAGTCATGATCTCAGGGTCCTGGGATCGAGCCCTGCGTGGGGCTCTCTGCTCAGCAGGGAGCCTGCTTCTCCTCTCTCTCTCTCTCTCTGCATACTTGTGATCTATGTCTGTCAAATACATAAATAAAATCTTTAGAAAAAATTAAATCCTGATAGGATAAATAATCCCTTCTTATTCTTCAGGAGTGTCTTGACAGTTTGCAGATTTTGAACATTTTTTTTAAGTTTATTTATTTGAGAGAGAGCACATGCACGCACATGGGCACGAGCAGTGGGACAGGGGCAGAGGCAGAGGAAGAGGGAGAAAGAGAATCCCAAGCAGACCCCCTGATGAGCACAGAGCTTGATCTCATAGCCCGAGATCATGGCCTGAGCTGAAACCAGGAGTTGGATGCTTAACTGACTGAGACACCCAGGTGCCCCTATTTTCTGATTTTGTAGTGTTTATATAAACTTTAGAATTAGCTTGCCAGTTTCCCCAAACCATGCCTACTTGAATTTTTATTGAGATTGCACTGAATCTATAGGTCATTTTAAGGAGGAATGATTGACCATGATCCTCACAGTGTTAAGTTCATTGATTCATGCACATGAATAACTCTATTATGTCAGTTTTTTAAAAATTACTCTCAATAATGTTGTTTGATTTTACGATTAGGGATCTTACCAATTTTTTAAAGATTTAATTAGGTATTTTATATTTTTGATGCTGTTGTAAATTACATCTGTGTTAAAATTTTATTTTCTCATTGTTGCTGCCATAAACATACAATGAACTTTTGGATATCAGCCTTGTAACCACCATTTTGGGTCAGTACATTTATTAATTTGATCATTTGTCTGTATTTTCTTTGGCATTTTTATATATGTAATATGTCACTTAAAATAACAGTATTATTGGGGCGCCTGGGTCGTTCAGTAGGTTAAGCCTCTGCCTCAGGCTCAGGTCATGATCTCAGGGTCCTGGGATCGAGCCCCGCATCGGGCTCTCTGCTTGGTGGGGAGCCTGCTTCCTCCTCTCTCTTTGTCTGCCTCTCTGCTTACTTGTGAACTCTCTCTCTGTGTTGAATAAATAAATAAAATCTTTAAAAAATATAACAGTATTATTTTCTCCATTCTTATTCTTTTACCTTTCTTTCTTCTTTTCTTTTTACACTGAAAAAGACCTTCAGTGCTGTTTAATACAATGGTGGTGTTAGTCAACATTTGGGTGTCATTTCTGATTTTATAAGGCAAAATTTTTAACATTTTTCTCCCAAGTATGATTTTGCTGTAGATTTTTTGTTTGCATCTGTTTGCTTCCTCCTTGCTCAAATCAAGAAATTTCCTACTTTGCTCATAGTTTTTTTTTTAATCAGTATGAATGGATGTTGAATTTTATCAAATGTTTTTTCTGTTTGTATCAGTTGAGATGATCACATTTTTTTCCTTGTCTATTCTGTTACTAAAGTGAATTAATTTGATTATTTTCAAATGTTGAACCACTTTTTCTGATCTCTTCATAAGATATTGCCAAATTTGATAATTTAAAAACTCTTTTCATCAAATAATTATTCAGTGCGTAGCTTAATTTTGCTTCCTTTTAATATGCATGACTAGTTTTGATATCAACATGATGTCAGTCTCTTAAAATGATCTGGAAAAATTTTCTTTTTCTGTTCAGAGAAGCTTGAGCAAGATGGGTGGTAATTTTTCCTTAAATAGTTAGTGAGTTCATTGGTAAAGCCATCTGGATCTGGAATTTTTCCTCATGGATTTTTTTTTAAGATTTATTTATTTATTTGAGACAGATTGAGAGAGCACAAGCTGGGGGAGGGGTAGAGGAGAGGGAGAATCTCAAGCAGACTCCACACTGAGTGCAGAGCTCAGTGACCCCAAGATCATGACCTGAGTGGAAATCAAGAGTAGGCCCTTCAACCAAATGAGTCACCCAAGCTCCCCGTCATGGATGTGTTTTAAATTATTGATTCAGTTTCCTGATACTTATAGGGTAGCCACTTTTTTTCTATTTGTTTAAAGATCTTTTTCTAGAAATTTTTATTTCACTGAAGTTTGATAAGCATTGGTATCCAAATCTTGGTCCTACCCTCTGATTATCGTTTTAATGTTTGCAGGATCCAACCAGTAACCTCGTCTCATTAACCATATTGCTTATTTTTTCTTTCTGTCCTATTTCTTAAATCATTTTCACCAGGGGTTTATCACTTTGATTCATGTCTTCAAGAGATAATTTTTTAACTTTATCTTCATTATAATTTTGGGTCCTATTTTATTTCTTTGTGTTCTTCATTGTGCCTGTGTTTTCTTGTGTTCTTCATTCTTCTTGAGTTTGATATACATGACTACAATGACTGGAAGATCTTCCAGTTATATTTTTAAAGTTTGTTTCTAGCTTAATTCTGCTGTGGTAGGAGAGCACACCCTGCCTGATTCCGATCATTTGACAGTTTGGGAGACATTTTGTAGGCAACATAAGATCAATTTGTCTACATGTTTTCTGTTGCTTTGCAAGTAATATCTGTTTCTAATACTAGACATTCCGTTGCATCTGTCTTACTTTTGCGTTGGTCAAATCTTTTATAGGCTAGTTGAATTTTCTTGAAGATTTTATTTTTTTGACAGAGAGAGAGAGAGTGAGCACAAGCAGGGAGAGGGGCAGAGGGAGAGAGAAGCAGACTCCCCGCTGAGCAGGGAGCCCAAAGTGTGGCTCGGTCTCGGGATCCCGGGATCATGACCTGAGCTGGAGGCAGACACTTAACCAGCTGAGCCACCCAGGCGTCCGAGTTGAATTTTTTTTTTTTAATATTTACTTACTTGAGAGAGAGAGAGAAAAAGAGTGCATGTATGAGATGGGGGAGGGGCAGAGGGAGGAGAGAGAAAATCTCAAGTAGACTCCCCACTGAGCATGGAGCCTGACTCAGGGCTTGATCTCAAGACCCTGTGACCATGACCTGAGTTGAAGTCAAGAGTTGGAAGCTTAACTGACTGAGTCACCCAGGTGCCCCTGGATTAATTTTCATTACCTCCTCTTATCCTCTATCAACTTGTCATTTGTACATGGTTTTATTTTTCTTTTAATAGTTAACCCAGGGATTACGGTATGTGTCATTTACTTCTCAGTGTTTATTACAAATTTGTACTTTTCTCTCTTCCCTGAGAATGGAAAGATTTTAAAATTCTGTAATTCTCTTCATAGTGACACTATTGTTTTGGGTGTGTATTTACTAAATATATGTGTAAATCCCAGTACATCATTGTTAATAATTTCTCCTCTTAATGTTAATTCAAGTTCCCATGCATTATTCCTTTATGTCACTCTTCATTTCTTATATCTCTGAGTTCCTCCCTAGCATTGTTATTTTCTTCTGCCTGAGGTAATCCCTGTAGTATTTTATTTTTCTAGAAAAATGTTTTCTCTTATATTTATTTTTGAAGGAAAATATTTGCTGGTTATGAAATATTAGATTGGTAGTTACAGTTTCTTCGCTTCCTTTGAGGTTAGCTATTCATTCTGTTTTTGCTTCTATGAAGATTATTTTTAAAAGCTAGAGTTATAAAAGACAAATTATGTTTTCAAAAAATGTATAGCTTTCTGTGATACATTTTAGTGGGCTTTTTTTTAAAGTTTGCATTCATCATGTTTGGTGTTCATAGTCTTAGTTCTATGACTTGATAGGTTTTCTTAGTTTTGAAGAATTTATATTTTAAAATATTGCTTCTGTTTTCTGTTATCTCTTCATTTGGGGTTCTAATAACATGTATGTTAGATTTTTTTCTTCATGCAATACTCCTACGTTTGTCTCCATTCTCTTTGTCTTTTATACTCCTTTTCGTGTTTTTATTCCTTTAAAAATTTTTGCTCCATTGTGGATATTTTCCTGACATTTTCCAGTTCACTAATTCTCCCTGTCATAATATCTAATCTAGTTTTAATTCTATCTTTATTTGATTTTGATTTCAATTTATTTGAATGTTTGATTTTCTTTTTCAGGATTTTCAATTGATTCTTCTTTAGGAAAAATTCTTAATCTTACCTTCAGTTTTCTCAAATATAAAGAGTTAAAATCTGTCAGATGGGGTAAACAGGTGATGATTATTAAGGAGGGCACATGTGGTGATGAGAACTGGGTATTATATGCACCTATTGAATTGCTGAACATCAAAAAGTAATGATGACCTATACACTGGCTAATTTAACATAATAATAAAAAACAATAATGGCACCATACGAAAATAAAATAAAATCTACCTGATAACCCCATTATGGGTTTATTTATATCACTTGGTTTTTTTTGGTTGTTGTTTGTTTTTGTTTTGGCTTTATATGCTCTTTTCCCTCCTCCATAGCTGATGATTTCTGAACTTGGGTTTATTTTTTGGAAAATCGGGTATATGAAATGATTTAGAAATAATGTAACACCTAGCATTATGTTTTCTATTTTACCATCCTTTGCTGGAGATTTATTTTTTGTTTTTACAGAAAGTCATAGACACTGCCAATCCAATCCAATTAGGATTGGAATGATATTAATCTGGGGGGTAGGCTCTGCAACAGGGTCAGTTCCTAGTTTACCTCTCTTGCTAAGGTGTCAGTCTCCCCTTCTTCCTTTGAATACCCTGAACTCAAATTCATGTTATTCCTTCCCTGTGATTATCAAAAGCTCAGCTCAGTTTCTCATTGTCTCCATGGGCCCTTACAGAACTGGCAGACAGTTCAGACAAAACCAGCCCACAAAATTCTGTTCATTTATCTACTTTTCCTTTGTCTCCCAGATATTAACCAGCAATTATTTGCTTTTTTTAATCCACAATATCTGCAAAGGGAGGTTTTCTTATATATTTTTTTCCTAGTTATAATTTCATCAAAAGTTTGGTCAAATTTCATTGCCCGCTATTACTGGAAAAAGACCTCTGTGTTTAGTAAGATTCTGATTGTGTGAAAAGGACCATGGCCTCCAAATGGCATGAAAGGACTCCAGTTTGGTGATTTTGATGGAACTAGTCTAACCTGTGTAAAATAGAATACTGTATGGAGAGAATAAAGAGAGCCATTGTCCATCAGGGCCAGATGATGGATGGGCTTGGGTACATAGACAGAAGCTTGGACTTAATCCTGTTGGTGAGTGGTGAGATACTCAGGATTTGGGAGTGGGGAGAGAAATGATTTAAGTGGCATTTTAGAAGGATGAATCTTACAGATTACTGTCTTGCATGCACTGATATCACACAATATTGAATCTGATGCCAAGAAAAGACCTTAGTCTCGCAGGAAGAACTATATTTTGAATACCACCATCAGTTCTTATAGTTATTCTTACCCCAAACTTATTTTCTATAGGAAACCCTTATTTTAGAAATTGGAAGTCAGAAATCAGAAGTAATTTTGGTCGGGACGTCTGGGTGGCTCAGTCAGTTAAGCATTTGCCTTCCATTCAGATCATGATCCCAGGGTCCTGGGTTCGAGTCCCGCATCCAGCTCCTTGTCAGCAGGGAGCCTCCTTGTCTGCCTGCCACTTCCCCTCCTTGTGTGCACTCTCTCTCTCTAAATAAATAAATAAATAAATAAAATCTTAAAAAAAAGTAATTTTGGTCAATGGACTGTTCTCAATATTTATATTAAAAGTCAATTAGCCATTGATGAAAGGGGCTATTTGCTTCCTTATACAGTGAAAGTCTCAAGGGTCCTAAATATGGATACGTCTAACCTGTAGATCTGTTTCTTAGACACCTGCAGATATCTTTACAGAATTTACTTAAGTAATTAAAAAAAAAATCATCACGTCTTTATGATGCTTAGTGCCTCCCCCTCACGACAGATTGTAAAGTCTTTATTTACTTTGCACATATCCCTTCCTTCATCAAGGAAATTCCATTGCTTTGGAACTGAGAATTTCAGAGCTATAAGGAATATTAGAATTCCTCTCTGTTCAGCCTCCTTAATTTACAGATCTGGAACCAAAGCCCAGATTGTTTATGGAACTTATCCAAAGTCCCACAGCTGGTTAATGGCAGAGCTGGAAATGCAACCAGAATAATTTGGATAGTAGCCTTCTAGAGCACTTTTAATTCCAAAACAAATGTTAAGAGATCTAATAGGTTGCATGCAACTATAAATACATAAACCAGAAGGGTAAGTAGCAGATTAAACAGTTTACAGATAGGAAAATACTTGGGAATGTTTTAAATTTTTGTGTGGAATTCCTATGTAGACCAGGGATGGGCTTTAGGGTCCTCTCCATAGAACCTTCATTGCACCTTATCATGTGAATTTGTCTCTGGTCAAGAGAAGATGTTCTTCCAGTTCTCAAAGGAGTTTGTGAGTCAGAAGAGATGAAAAAACCACAACCTAAAACTTCTTAGGTGATTGGAGTTAGCGTCTAGTATTTGTTCATTCAACTCCACGCCAGATGTTTTGTTGGGGGCTCAGGACACAGGGGTACATGACACAGTTTCCTCTATGAAGGACCCTACATTGTTCTGGGGAGACAGATAGGTTGTTATGTGACAAAGAAGTGATACAAATTACTGGTGTGATGAGTTGGTCCCCAGTTCATTTCTTTATCAGACCAAGATCACTGTGAGAGGCTGGATAGAAAATTAGAACACTCCCAGAATTAATCTAAGACTTCTACTTTGAGTCACGTGAATATATCCAGATACATTACCCAGATCCAGAAATTATCCAGACATGTTGCAACCGAACTCTGGAAAGGCAGACATCTGGATTCCTACATAAGAGACCCATGTCTTACCATTTCTGGATCTCATCTCTGGTACCGTGTAGCACATGTAGAAGATTCCTGCTACCTGGCTGTTAACTTTTGCCAATATTGTCTTAAATCATTGACCCAGAGACCCCACCTTACTGCCTTACAAAGAATTTAGCAAATTAGTTGATTTTTCCTAAGGGATAATTGAAGAATTTTTATTTTTCTAAGGATGGGCTTTGGCAGTAAAGAAACTAATGGCTTGAACAATTCACAGCAACATCAGAACAGTCATTCGGCACAATGAACATGCTTGGATAATTTTTAACTACATCAAATACAACATTTCTTAAATCTACAATGCGAGTAGCGTCAGCTTGTTTGGGTGTCAAAGTACCCGAAATTGCTTGTTTTACAAAGATAATAAAAATAACACTAAAACCCAAACAATTTAATGAGGTTTTCACTGTTACTGAAGAGGACAGGGAAGGAATACATAGCAAATGTGGGTTTAATAATCAGAGTCCGTGAAATTGCAAAGCATTTTCCCTGAATCCAAGTGATGTTTTCCTCTCTCCTTAAGGGTGGAAAGCATGTAGCCAAAAAGTAGAATATCGACCAATGCTTTTAGAGAAAGTAGTTTGCCCAAGAATGACATTAGACTCACGGTAATGTCCGTTGACTATGAACAAAAATGTCTGAAGACCCGGTAGAGGACATGAATAACCTTATAAGTACAAAAACCTTCTTTGGACTCCCAAACCCCATTGCATCTTGGAAAACTGAAAAACAGTGCCCTAGTTTCCTTGGCCTCATTGAACAACATGGATGTAAGGAGCGGCTGTTCCAATTTAATTTTATTTTTGAGTTCAGCATGAGTCTGGCTCATAGAACCAAGGATCTATTGAGTAGCATTATTTGAGGAGTGCTAGCTGACAATTCAAGGATGGAAAAAGAAAATATTTCACTTACTTTGAAGACTGAAAATCTAGCAGTGATAAAAATTGTTTTCTGATCTCCATGAAGCAGCAATGTGATTACAGTTTAAAAAATCTGGTCAAGAGGGGCACCTGGGTGGTTCAGTCAGTTTAGCATCCGACTCTCAGTTTTGGCTCGGGTCACGATCTCAGGGTGGTGAGATCGAGACCCAGCTTGGGCTCTTCCCACCTCCCTCTCTAAAATAAATATATATATTCTTAAAAATCGAATAAAGTGTAATTTGTGTACAACAACATGTGCCCATTTAAAGTTCTGTAAATTGATACAAGTATACCCTCATGGAAGCACCATCCAAATCAAGACAGAGAAGATGTCCACTACCCAAGAAGGTGCCTTCCTAGCCCTCTGGAATCAGTTCCTCTCCTCTTCCCTGACCTAGGCAACCACCGATCCAATTTTATCATTATGGATTAACTTTGCCTCTCATAAATGGAGCCATAGTATGGACTCTTCTGTGTCTGGCTCCTGCTGCTCAGCCAAATATATTTGAGATGCATCCATGATACTGTGTATATTTCTTCCTTTTGCTAAGTGGTGTTTAATTTATGAATATACCACAACTTGTTTATAAATTTATCTGTTGATGGATTCCCAACCCCGCCCCCTCGCCCCAGTTTTTGGCTTCTGTGAACGTTTATATAAAAGTGATTTGTGAACATATACTTCTCATTTTTCTTGGGTACATAATTAGCAGTGGAACTTCTGGGTTATTTCATAAGTGGATGTTTACCTGTAGAGGAAAATGTCAAGACGTTTTTCCAGAGTAATTGTACATACATTATATGTCTACGTAAAACGTGATACCTAGCAGTGTCTTTTGAATACCAAAAAGTTTTGATGAAGTTAAGTTTATCAATATTTTATTTTAGGGTTCCTACTCTTCATGTCCTATCTGTGAAATCTTTGCCCGTTCCAAGGTCAGAAAGACTCTTTATTTTATCTGAGCTATTTCATAGTTTAATTTCTTAGGCGTGGGTTATCTGATCAATTCCCGGTTAATTTCTCAATGTGGTCTGAAGTGCACTGGTCAGTTTCACTTTCTGAATGTGGATATCAAATTGTTTGGTTTCGCTTGTTGAAAAATAATCCTTTCTTCATTATCTCCGTGCATGTGCATACACAGCACACACGCACGTGTGTGTGTATGTCCTGTATATTACATGCATGTTCCCTATATTATCTCCGAATATTTATACATTTATTACAGACTCTGTTCCATTCCCTTGTTTTTGTTTTTTTTTTAAAGATTTTATTTATTCATTTGACAGACGGAGACCACAAGAAGACAGAGAGGCAGGCAGAGAGAAAGGAAGGGAAGCAGGCTCCCTGCCGAGCAGACAGCCCAACTCGGGGCTAGATCCCAGGACCCTGAGATCATGACCTGAGCAGAAGGCAGAGGCCTTAATCCACTGAGCCACCCAGGCGCCCCTGTTCCCTTGTTTTATATGTGATATCATGATACCATCATCATACTGATTTCATATAAACCTGTTTTTTCTTTCTCAAGACTGTTTTGGCTCTACTAGGTCCTTTGCATTTCCCTCATCCATTTTTTTAATCAGCTTGTCAGTTGCCACAGAAATCCCTGCTCGAATTTTAATGGATCCAAGTCTTGGGATGAAATCTGGGAGAGTCAACACCTTAACACCATCCATTCTGAGAACTCCCATGCATGAGCAGATGATACTGGGAAAACTCGGGAACCGGAAAGTGAGTGCCTGGGGCAGATGTCACATAGTCCACTGAAGGTGGAGATGGAGGGTGTTGAGCCCATGGGACAGCCAGCAATCTGCTGGATCCTTCAACCCAACATCCTTCAATGTGTGCAGACTATTAACGTGCCTTCAGCTGTTTCACGTCTGATCTGAATATTTGGTCTCTGTCCTGCCTCTCAGAGGGCACTTGTCATGCTCAGAGTATCACTCCTCACCTCTTTGAACCACTTTGGAAATGCTAGTTCAGTGACAGGGAAGAAGTGGTGTCTCTTTTTGCAGCTGCGCTCGGGTTGTCAGACGTCTAAAGGAATGAAAACGTAGTTGCCATTTGAAAGGTTTCAAGAAATGCTGGTAGCAGAACGTCTCTCCTTGGCTCTAAACTTGATCCCAAAGTGGATGGACTGGAGACGGCTAGTGTGATTGGCGAGTGCATTAGTGAAGAGGTGAATCATCCACTGAGGGTTTTCAAGCACTGCTTTGCTGGCCTCCTCTTTCGTTTGGGGGGCACAGATGCAAGGGGATAATCCAATAGGAAGTACAAATCCTATCCTATGGAAGACTGACCTTCTTTCCTCTTTATGGCTGTGAGTTTTTGTTTTCACTCAAAGCTATTTTTTCTTACACACACACACACACACACACACACACACACCCCCCAAGATTTTTTTTCTTTAATTCATCTGATGATAACTTATTTCTTAGCATCCTGGAGGATCCCAGCTCTTCCTTTTTTCCTTCAGGTTGACCTTACCTCAGCCTCTGGATTTTTTTATTTTTTATTTTTTCGTAATGTCCCTTCTGATTTCGGAAGAAACTCAGCACACATTTCAGTAGTTTCTCTGGGCCTCTGCTTGAATATCTGATAAGATGATTGTTAGAAGGTGAAGGAGGGACCATAAGCCATCCTCCAGATTCAGAAGGTGCTTGGAGACTGAAAAATGGGACAGGCGACTCCACCCAGGGGTTTACCCCCATTTTATTATTTTTTTTTCAAGTGTTTATTTAAATTCAAGTGTTTAATGAAATTTAAGTGAGTTAACGTACAGTGTTATATTAGTTTCAAGGGTACGATATAGTGATTCAACATTTCCCTATATCACCCTGTGCTCATCACAAGTGCCCTCCTTTATCCCCATCACCTGTTTCGCCCATCCCCCCACTCACCTCCCCTCTGGTGACTTTCAGTGTGTTCTCTAGAGTTAAGAGTCCCTTCCTAGGTTTTACATGGCTTTGTTCAAGTTAATCTGCAGCGAGGACTGGGCAGGTGGTGGTCCCAGCACTGTGAAGCTCTTCTTGTCTAAGTCTAGACGTTTCTCCACAGGTTTTATAAAGCAAGGGGCTGTGTGGAGGTCACTGTGGGTGAGGTCAAAGGTTAGTTACCTAAAGCAGTGCCAACCGCTTTCAGAACCATGATCAGAACACGCCCTCCGGCATTCTGGTCACGACAAACAGGCCTGGAACACAAGGAGGCCCTGAGGTGGGGGTCACTGTGCAGACACAGACAAGATGGAGTTGGTGTTGTCAGCTTTCCTACAGCTGATTCTGAAGTGTGGCCGAATGTGAAACAGTAAGTAGATTGGCCACCAAAAAGCCCTGAGCCTTCATGTTGCTGCTCTGTAGAACACAGCATGTGACATATCCCAAACCGACAGAAAAACAACTCCTCGGGCTTCGGGCTTCGAGCTTCGAGGAGCCACACAGATCTCTGCAAGAAGGCCTCTCCACGGGGGATGTGAGGCAAAACGTTGACTCCACATAGAGTGCAATTTCCTCAAAAACTCTCCTCAGCCATGTTGCTCACCAAGTCCGACGTGACCCAGTCGCTTCTCTTTTTCCTGTCCCATCTTTTCACATCTTCTCTCCTGAATCTTTACTTCTCCACATGCCCCCCCCTCCTTCTCCGGGCTTATTTCCTCATTTCGGCTTCTTTTCATTGCTGTTGGAGGCACACCAGTGGACCTACACTGCCAAGCTCCTTCTTAGAAGGTGAGGAGGAGAAAATGGTTGGGAAGATAGTGCATGTTTTAGCAGATGGAAGGACCCAGCTATATCTACTGTGAAGAAAATGAAGAGAACAGAGGAGTTGTTAGGGGAAACTGAGTTTCATCTTGGTGGGTGTCTGGCCAAAAGACACAACCAAGCCAGATAATAGGAAAAACTTTTTGTTTTGTTTTGTTTTGTTTTGTTTTTACTTGGAACAAGTAAAGGAGGACCCTGGGGATATTTCCCAAAGCAGTGTCTCCTCAGACAAAACTGGGAAGTTTTCGGTAAAGCGTGCACATATTCGTGAAGGGGCTGAGTAGTGGGGAATTCAGCCAGATTAGGGCCAAAGTCTTAAGGGGACAGAACCCTGGTCTTCCTTGATCAGAGTCATGAGGGCTGGCAAGGGTCAGCACCATCAAGTCTCTGACTTCAGTTAGTCTGGTATTTGGGGGCTCGAAGTGAGATAAATCCTGCAAAACAACAACAACAAAGGCTCAAGACTATGCAGTAGGTCAGCCTTTACTTTTGAAACAGCTCTGGGTGTTTTGCCCCCGATTTACTGTCTCTGCTAACACTCAGGCCATCTCCCTGCCGGGTTGACACAGCTTGTCTCTGCTTTCCTTCATCCCCTCAAAATCACTGACCACGGAGGTTTTCACATTTCTCTGTAATTCCAGCGCCTCCGGGGAAGCACTGTGTCCTGAGTTTTGGCCAGGGGTGCTAGTCAGACTCAGATCATGAAAATGGCTGAGAGCCTAGAATGACTCCTCCCAAGTCCAGAAAGCTCTATCTCATCTTTCTCCTGGAACTCCCAACCTGGCTTACAGAATGGTGGCCCTTTTGCTTGTGAGCCTCTGGAAATGTGTGTGTGGGGGGGGAAGAGAACATGATCTCAGAGTTGTTAGGAGGCCAGTGCCCACCCCCTACCCAGTCTGAGCTGTTCCCTGTTATGGAGGTCTGTGCCACTGAATACACTTGGCTTTACCAACGTGAGACCTGGTTTTGTCCCCAGTACAATGGCGATCATTTCTCTTAACAAATCCTGCAAGTCGCATAGATAGAAATTTGTCAGGTGACTTGTTCCGTGGAGGCTGATGATATTGCATCGGGAGGACCTAAACGATAATCATCATGGTTTTGTGGGCACCGTCGTGGGAGACTAAAGGGTGGGAGGGAGACCCGAAAATGCAGGCGCCCACCTTCCTGGGGAAGCCGGGACACTTTTTTGAATGGGTACCGATAATCGTTCTATCGTGCAAGGTGGGGATTTGAATTCCAGAAAGGAAGCACGGTTCTGTTTCACCAGGCTTACATTCAGATGCCTTTAGGGACTGGCGAGTGATATAAATATGCAGAGAGGAGTGGGGTGGGCGGGATACTGAAGGAGCCTGTGGCAAGCTGGAGAGTGTGTGCCCGTTCAAAGCTGTTCGAGCTCAAAACAATTTTTTAAAAGCTCGTCTGACCAAACAAACACAAATCTGTGGGCAGAGAGTGGTGATTCTGTGCATAATGTGTTCGAGGAACACATTGTAGGATCGTTTGGGGGTGGAGCGTAGGGGTGGTTAGCACAGTCAGGGAAGAAGGGACCAGGGAGGAGAGGTCTTTGGGAGTAGATGGGAAGGGCCAGAGGAGTCTGGATTTTCTCTTGTGGACAGCAGGCAATTGCTTTCTTCAGTTAGGTGGAGTGACATAATAATAAGATTTTATAGGGTCAGGTATCACCCTGCAGAGGTAATGGGAGTGAAACCAGTGGGTCACCAGCATGGTGTGGTACAGATGGGAGGCGATTTTAACCCCTTACATGGAATGTGGCTGGGGTCAGGGTTGGACAGCCTTGTGATTCCTTTCTGTCATTGTCATAGCCTCTTGGTCTGGGTGAGGAGGAGATGTGGGGTTCCAGCTCTCTGAGACGAACCTCTTGTCTGCCAAAAATGGACCCTGAGCCCAGCTTCAGTAACCCTGGCCATTTCTCCTGGGCCCAGATGTGCAGGGTGTCCAGCTGCCCCCGTGGATGGCTTTTTCTGGGAGCATTCAATTTTCTTCCCTAAGAGGAGAAGCTACAAAGAACAGACTTAAACCTGCAGGAATGGTATTCCATGGTTAAAAAAAAAATAACAACACTAATACATCTTACAACTTCTAGCCAGGATCTGTTAGAATGCTGCTATAGCAACCCCAACAGAAAGGATTCAACAAACCCCCACCCGATCCCCTCCTGAATCCATCTACCTGACAGTCACCCTCCTGGGGAGGCTGTCTCTCTTTCATTACACCCACTAAGCGAAGATCCAAAGCAAAGAGACAGAAAATAACATCTTCTAACAATCTGCTTGTCATTTAGAAAAAGCTCCCCATATAAATGTCATGGAAACAAGCTGTTCTCGCAGAAAGAAAAGAAGAAAGCCCGGCCTCACTTGATTCCCTTTCAATTTTAATCTTCCTAATAAAAGGGTAACAGAAAGCAAATGTTAAGTGTTTGAAAGCAAATAGTTCTGGAGCTTGGCCTCGGTGTGGCTCAGCCGCGTTCAGCCTGCTGGTAGGCTGCAGACAGCAGGAGCCCCCAGATCAAGCTCTCTGTGAGAAGACAGACTGGCTGCTTAAGATGCCATCCGTAGGACACGGAGATCTCAAAACAGACTGAGAGGAGGCAATGCGTGTTTTTCTTCTAATTGGGACCAAGGGTGCTTGTTAGGATCCTGGCTGTAAGGTCTGCGCATTGCTGTCCTGCTAACAAACATTCGTGGGCACGTAGCATGGACAGTTCATTGTGCTTTGATCCTTTGAGGGGTGCCCAGAGAAACACAACACTGTTCTCTGTTTGGGGGTGAGCAGGCTTACGGGTCTCAACTACGGCATGAGGACAGTGTTGTGGAAGCTGGGGGCCCAGAAGAAGGAGCCTTTATCTTCTGCTGGGATGATCTGGGAAGGCACTAGAAGGAGCAGCATCAGAGTCCCAGAGGGAGAGGTAGGATTATAACAACAGGATTAGGGGAGGGAAAGGGAATGGCAAGGAACACCGTTCAATGAAAGCAAGGTTAAGGAAGTGAAAGGGGATTATTTGGGGCGAAATAATGGAAGGTCCTGAATAACCTATAAGCTCAGTCCTATGTGTATTGGAATGGTTCCAGAACATCTAGGGTATGGGTGGTTAGCCAGTATCTGCATCCTCAAATCCGCTGACATAGAAGCTTCCTGAGAAAGGAACTGAAATCCTGTTTCTGCTTAGGGTTGATCCATATAGACATGCATGGGAGAAACCATCAAGAAACAAGCTGGTGGAAAGAAATTTCAGAGCCTTTAGAAAATAAACTTCCAGAAAGCAAGAAAGTAAGTGTGGTGAGTCAGAGAGGAAACCTAAAAGGAACAAAGGTGAGTCAGAGAGGAAACCTAAAGGGAACAAAGCTGTGTTTGTGTGGAGGAGAGGAGATCCATGATACCACAGTCGCCATGTTGGGGGAGGAAAACCAGGCCATGGCGGCACCAGTGCAAACAGCAGCCAGAGCTACCGTACCTGAGAGGACCAGTAGCCGGGGAAAGATCCACACCTTCATTCCTCCAGTTGAGAAATGCTATAAAACCAGAGAATGAGAGGTTGAACACTTGAACACGCAAACTGATGACATAAAAGGACCATATGGGGCTATGTGAAGATTTGCGGCTGATTCCCTGGACAAGTTGTCAAAGTTCCTCTGCAGAACCCTGGTTCTGGGTAGGCTCAGATGTAGCTGAGTGTCTTGGGATGGGAAGAGACTGGGGTGTGCTGAATAGGGAGGAGGTCTTTGCAGAAGACCATGAAAAATGTGAGAACCTGGGCTGGGAAGGTTGGATGGGAAAAGAAAGGAGGGACGAACAGGAATCATTTCACTGAAGAAGCATCCAGCAAAGGTTAAGACTAGGTGCATGTTTGGTTGATTGGACATGAATGAGAGAAGAAGCAAGAATGGGGAAAATTTTATTGTGAAGGTTTAAGAATCAAGGAAAAAAAAATACAGCATAGCTTCGGGTGAATGGGCTTTAGAGTCAGCTGAATCTGATCCTACCTGGGCCACTTACTAGTGAGGGACCTTGAGGGCATCACTTAGCCCTCAAAAGTGTGTTTTGTCGACATATCAGATATAGGGCTAGTATCCAAAATCTATAAAGAACTTATCAAACTCAACACCCAAAGAACAAATAATCTAATCAAGAAATGGGCAGAGGACATGAACAGACATTACTGCAAAGAAGACATCCAGATGGCCAACCAACACAGGAAAAAGTGCTCCACATCACTCGGCATCAGGGAAATACAAATCAAAACCACAATGAGATGCTACCTCACACCAGTCAGAATGGCTAAAATTAACAAGTCAAGAAACAATGGGTGTTGGCAAGGATGTGGAGAAAGGGGAACCCTCCTACACTGTTGGTGGGAATGCAAGCTGGTGTAACCACTCTGGAAAACAGCATGGAGGTTCCTCAAAAAGTTGAAAATAGAACTACCCTATGACCCAGCAATCTCACCTGGGTATTTACCGTACAGATACAAAGGTAGCGATCCGAAGGGGCATGTGCACCCAAATGTTTATAGCAGAAATGTCCACATAGCCAAACTATGGAAAGAAGCTAGATGTCCATCAGCAGATGGATGGATAAAAAAGATGTGGTATTTATATGCAATGGAATACTATGCAGCCATCAAAAGAAATGAAATCTTGCCATTTGTGACAACGTGGATGGAACTAGAGGGTATTATGCTTAGTGAAATATGTCAATCAGAGAAAGACGAGTATCATGATCTCTCTGACATGAGGAAGTTGAGATGCAACATGGGGGTTTTGGGGGGTAGGAAAAGAATAAATGAAACAAGATGGGATCAGGAGGGAGACAAACCATTAGAGACTCTTAATCTCACAAGACAAACTGAGGGTTGCTGGGAGGAGGGGAGTAGGGAGAGGGTGGTGGGGTTATGGACATTGGGGAAAGTATGTGCTATGGTGAGTGCTGTGAAGTGTGTAAACCTGGCGATTCACAGACCTGTACCCCTGGGGCTAATAATACATTATATGTTAATAAAAAAAATTTTTAAAAGTGTTTTTTTGTAATCTGTGGAACAGAATACTGCCTATATCTGAGGTTTTGCTCTTGGATTAAATAGTATATTTCATGTAACATAGTTAAAAAAATAATTGCTATGAAATGGAATCAGTTTGTAGAGAAAAGTGACAAGTTTGTCTTAAATAATAATACCTCTAGATCTTTTTAAAAATTTGATGGGTAAATTTCTCTATAAGGATCTTTCCCACCTTCCATTAAATTGACAACTGAGTATTTAATATTACTTATGTCATGCAAACTGTATTTTTTAAAGATGATTAATTTATAATTAGTTGTTGCTGATAGGCTTTTTTTTAAGGTTTTATTTATTTATTAGAGAGAGAGAGTGAGAGAGAGCATGAGAGGGGAGAAGGTCAGAGGGAGAAGCAGACTCCCCATGGAGCTGGGAGCCTGATGCAGGACTCAGTCCTGGGACTCCAGGATCATGACCTGAGCCGAAGGCAGTTGTTTGGCCAACTGAGCCACCCAGGCACCTGATGGGCTCTTTTTATTAGCCTTTACCCCGCAACCTTACTGGTATCTTACCAATTTTATAATTGAGCTGCCAATTGTTTTGCAGTATCTATGTACGTAATCCTATTGTCCACATTATTATGTTATTGCAATAATACATAATATTATTTCTTTCTTTGTAGTCCCATAGTTATTTTATTTGGCTTTATTGCATTGTCTAGAACTTCTAGGTAAGAGTGATTAGAAGTGATGATAATCACGCATTCCTTCATCTGATGGTGAGGGTGAACTTTGAACATTTTACCACAAATAAGAGGTTTATTATAAGTCTTGTGTAGATTCCTTCTACTGCATCAAAGAAGGACTTTCTCTCCTAGTTTGCCAAAGATATTTTACTGAATGGATATTTAATTTTGTGAAATGCTTTTTATGAGTCTGTTGAAATGATCATATTTTTCCCTTTGTTCTGTTTAAGGCAGTGAATTTGGAATCACTCTTTGAATGTTAGTCCACTTTTCAGTTCTTGAATAAAACTTAGATAGATGGTGAAATATATACATACATAGATATATAATGAATTTATTTCGTGTGTCAGTATGTTTTAAAATTTTTGCATTGGTATCTATGAGGCAGATGCACTGGTAATATTTTTTCTTGTCATAAGCTTTTCAGGTTTTGTTATAAAAGTTTTCTTTCCTCATAACATGAGCTAAAAAGTGTTTTAAAATTTCTCTAATAATTATGCTTATTTAAATGTTTGATAGAATTCATTGCTGTTTTATCTAATCCTGGAATTTTCTGTTGTAAGGTTCTAATTACAAATTTAATTTCTTTGGTAATATAGGACTCTTCATAGTTTCTCTTCCTACTTTTGTCAGTCTTGACAAGTTATATTTTTCAGGAAATAGTCTATTTTATCTACCTTTTCAAACTTATTGCTTATAAATTATTCATAATATCCTCTTAGCATGTTTTAACATCTGTGTTATCCTTTGTGAAGACTCCTTTATCATTGGTTCCATTGACTGGTTGTTTAGTTTGGTTTTGTGTTGGTTTCTTAATCATACTTGCCAAAGGTTTATTAATCTAACAGCTTTGCTCAAGGAACCAAATTCTGGCTCTGAGAATCCTTTATATTTTTGTTTTCTACTTCATTCATTTATGATAATCTGCCTTTCTAGTAACTCCAATTGAAAGCTATGTGTCTCCTTCTAAGCATGAATGTAAATGCATACTACGATTTTTGATGTTGTAGTTTCATTATTAGTCACTTTCAAGGAGGTTCCACTGACAAGGTGACCTGGTAATGAAGAGTTAGCTGAATCCAGAAAACTGTGCTGTGTCTGGGAGACAGTTTTCAGGCCAAATGCAATGGCCTCTGTACAGATTCTGAGGCAGAGAAGAACTCAGTGAAGTAAAAGAAGTCTGATGTTAATGAAGAAAAGAGCAGGATGTCATCTGAAGCACAGACCAAACATTGAGACAATCACTGAACTAGAAGATAGGTCTGGAGAGAATATCCAGAATACCATATAAAATAACAAAGTGAGGTTAGGAGACAGAATCTAGAATGGGGATGTCTAATATTAACCTAACTGGAATTTCAGTAATAGAAAATAGAGAGAAATGGAAAAACCACATTTAAAAGTAAGAAAGAGGGGCGCCTGGGTGGCTCAGTGGGTTAAGCCACTGCCTTCGGCTCAGGTCATGATCCCAGGGTCCTGGGATAGAGCCCCACATCGGGGTCTCTGCTCGGCGGGGGGTCTGCTTCCCCCTATCTCTCTGCCTGCCTCTCTGCCTACTTGTGATCTCTCTCTGTCAAATAAATAATAAAAAAATTTTTTTTTAAATTAAAAAAAAATAAAAGTAAGAAAAACAGGCACCTGGGTCGCTTATAGGTTAAGCATCTGACTTCAGCGCAGGTCATGATCTCTGGGTCTTGAGATCAAGCTCCAAGTTGAGTTCCCTGATCAGCAGTCAGTCTGCTTGTCCCTCTCCCTCCTTTCTAGTACGCTCTCTCTTTCTCTCAAATAAATAAAATCTTAAGTAAAAAATAAGAGATTTTTTCAGAATTGTTGAAATAGATGATTCTTTAAATTCAGGAAGTATATTAAGTCTTAAGAAAAATAAATCATAGAAATTAATATCTAGACAAATCCTAAGAAAACTACATCATAGACTTAGATCCAAAATTAACAAGAGAAAGTCAAATTGTCTTTCTCAAAAATTGACAAAACATAATCTTCTAATTATGATAATATAAGCCAAAAAGCAACTGATTTTTGTCTGGCATGTATAAAAGAATTCCTATGAATCAATAATAAAATGAGTGATACATATATACACTAAACATCACTATTGATTAAAAAATGTAAATTTAGGGGCACGTGGGTGGCTCAGTGGGTTAAAGCCTTTGCCTTTGGCTCAGGTCATGGTCCCGGGGTCCTGGGATCGAGCCCCGCATTGGGCTCTCTTCTCAGCAGGGAGCCTGCTTCCCTTCCTCTCTCTCTGCCTGCCTCTCTGCCTACTTGTGATCTCTTTCTGTCAAATAAATAAATAAAATCTTTAAAAAAATGTAAATTTAAACTACCCCAAGTGATTGCTACACAGCCATCAGAATAGCCAATATTAAAAAGATATTAAAAGGACCAATAATATCTAGTCTTTCTGACAATGCAAAAGAATTAGAACTTTCCTATACTATTTCTGGGAATACAGTAAATACCGCCAGTTTGGAGAATTATTTGGCAAAAACTATTTCAACCTCTAGAGTTGAACATACTCATATGCAATTCTGCTACTGCTCTGACATCTAACAGAAATGTGTGCATATGTTTCCTGAAATACATGTATAGGGATGTTTATGGTAGCATTATTCTTAGTAATCAAGAAGTAAACATAACCCAAATGAACATTAATGGTAGAAAAGGGAAGTAAACTGTGATATGAATGTACAGTGGAAATATGGCTGTATATGGGAACCCCAGCAGCTACCACACAAGTGGATCTCACAGATGAAATGTTGTATGAGAAATGAAATCCATAATGGCATATACACTATATGATTTTATTTAGGTCAAGTTCAGAGTAAGCTAAAGCAACTTGCAGTTGGTAGCTTTGGGAATCATGGTTACCTTGATTAAAGGTAAGAGAATAGTTTCTAAAGAGGTCATGATGGGGAAATCTGGGGTCCTGACAAAATGTATGGGGTTGTAATCTTATGATCTGTGTGCTTTTCTGTATGTCTCTGATACCTCAACAAGGTTTAGATTTTCAAACTTAAAGATACTAACAAATTCCTAAAGGAGGAAATTTTAGGGTGAGCTAAGTGCTCACCTTAAGCATGAAGAAAAGACCACGAAAAAAATAAAAAGGGGAGTGCCTGGGTGGCATAGTCAGTTAAGCATCTGACTCTTGATTTCGGCTCAGGTCATGATTTCAGGGTCGTGAGCTTGGGCCCTGCATCAGGCTCCATGGAGCTTGCTTAAGATTCTTTCTCTCCCTCTCCTTCTGTCCCTAACCTCCATGCTTGCTCACTCTCTCAAACAAAAATCTTTTTTTTAGAAAAATAAGTAAAAAGGAAGATGGAAGAAAAGATGGACAGAAAAAAATAGGTGAGAAAATAACAAAGTCAAAAAAGGTTAAGGAAGGAACGTGAAATCACTAGGAGCAGTATTTAGTAAAATTGAAAAAGAAGCAGTTGGAGCAAGCCAAAATTTGGGTCTTTGAAGATACTGGTAAAACAGAAAAAACCTTACGGAAATATTATCAACGTAAAAAGAAAAGTAGATACAAATCAGCAATTCTAGGAATTTAAATAGAGGTTATAACAGTGGGTATGTACATTTTTTTAAATTAAAGAATACATGAGTAACTTTACTCAAATAAAACAAAAAGGTAATGAAATTGTTCTTAGAAGAGATTTTAACTGATTCAGAAAAGAGAACTCGATAGACCCAGGACTAATTTTTGAAAACACAAATCAGTGAGAGCTAAAATATCTTCTCATAGACAACCTGAGGCCAAATGATTTTCTAGACAAGTTCAAGCAAACCCTCAAGTTGCACTAAGTCCAACTTTGTAAATCTAAAAAGAGAGAATCCTAAAATAAAACCCAAGGGATCACTCCAGCCCCTGACAATCGCTTCCACCATGCCTCGACAGCGTAAGAAAACAAATTATAGACCAATGTCATGTTAAGAACATAAAGCAAAACTTCTCAATAAACTGTTAGCAAATTGAAGTCCACAATAAGCAGCTATCTTAAATAGTATAACCAAATTAATACAAAGACTACTTCAAGCTGGTGTAGCCACTCTAGAAAACAGTATGGAGTTTCTTTACATCGTTAAAAATAGAGCTACCCTATGACCCTGCAATGGCACTATTGGATATTTACCCCAAAGATACAGATGCAGTGAGAAGAAGGGGCACGTGCACCCCAATGTCATAGTGGCAATGTCCACGATAGCCAAACTGTGGAAGAAGCCAGTGTGCCCCTCAACAGGAGAGCTATTGAATGACTAGGCAGCCAACACAGGAAGAATCCCAAATGTCCAATAAAACAGACTCAACAGCTCCAGGAGACAGAACTTCACAACTGTATATTGCTGAAGTTAAAAACTGTGTCAACACCCATAGTTGACAACTGTGTGGTACAGTGTGAACAATCTTCTCCCATGGGAGGGCATAAATTGGTTCTATTACTTTGGAGAACAATCTGACCAAATTGGTAAATTTGAACCTGTACACAGTTTCCGTTGCACAGCCAGTCAAGGTGTATGGTCCAGAAGAATGCTATTCAAAGTGGGGTCCTAAAAGAGACATTGCTCTGCAAATTGTCCATGAAGAAATGAACACAAGAACTTTCAAGTAAGCATTTAGAATTTTTTATTATAATTTGGCATTGCCATGTCATCTCTTTTGAGTTCAATGAACGTATCCATCCACAGCCAACTGAAAAGTTTCAAAATCTGTCCCTGTAGATAGTTCTAGAAGTCCTACCTTGTCTCAGTTGACCTGCATGTGTGACTTGAGAGATACAGACAGTGATAATAGTTCATGGCCTGTTCCATTGTTGGAAAGCCATGATCATGAGCCGAAAATCGACTTTTCAAGGCCTTGATGGTTCTTGTCCACGTAGAATGGATCCATTCCTCTCTCCAGGAGAGCCCTCCAAGTATTTGAAGGCACTTTTCCTGACCTCCATTGGTGTGGTCTCCCAGACCAAGTTACTCTGAAAGCCCTCTCCTTCACATACAGTTGATCTCACATCCTACTTCACAAAGAAACAGAGGTCTTTAGATTTGCACTAACTTCCCTAACCCAGCCTCCAAACATGTGCATACCTGCCTCAAGCTTCATAGTCTCCCTTTCTGGATATTAGAACAAACAGTTTCTCTGTTCACTAGCAACACTTCCCTAGTACTCTTGAGTCCATCCTCTACCATTTTGCTCCTTTTTCATCCCTTACCCACTTTCTGGTATGTTTTAAACATTTCCCCTTTTACTTTGTCTTCATTAATACAATACATTTTCCTTAAAACAAAAAAAATAATGGGTGGCTCAGTTGGTCAAGCGTCTGGCTCTTGGTTTTGGCTCAGGTCATGATCTCAGGGTCGTGAGATCAAGCCCCACATTGGGCTCTGGGCTGGGCATGGAGCCTGTCTGAGATTCTCTCTCTCCTTTTGCCTCTCCCCATCCCCATTCCGTGCTTATGCACACTGTCGCACTCTCTCAGAAAAATAAAGAAAAAAAAATTAAACAATACAGATGAAGTGGAAGTCTTTCTTGAGCACTCCAACTACATTTTTACTCCTGCTCAGAGATGACTAAGTTTATACTTCTGGTATATTCCATCATATTATTTCTGTGTATTTGCATGTATTTATATGAATGTAGAGACATGTCCACTTTTGTGTGGTACTGAAGTGGGATAATAATTCCTTTATTTTCCAAACTTAGAAACTCTGCATACCCTGTAACTAAATTCATTAGTTGTTAACATTTTTCCATATTGCTCTGTCTGTCTCCCTCTCTCCAATCCCCTTCTCTGCCTCATGTACAGGTCACATTTTTCTGAACGCTTTGAGAATGAGTTGAGGACATTATCCTCCTTCATGATACATTTTTGAATGTGTATTTTTTTAAGAACAAAGACTTGTCTTTTGTCACCACAGTATAGATAGCAAATAAGAAAATTTAAGATTAATACAAAACTAGTACCTAATCTATGATCCATATTCAAACGTGGCCAGTCGTCCTTCTGATGTCCTTTATAATTTAACTTTTCCTTCTGTTTAGAAAGATGACTTGCATAGTTGTATTTATTCAGCATCCTATAATCTGGCTTTTTGGGGTCTTTTTAAAAAACTGACATTTTCAAAGACTGGTTAGTTGTTTAAAAATTCAGTTTACATTTCCTTCTGGTTTCTGTCTTTGGGGTTATCTGATAGTTCCTCATTACTGAATTCAGGTTATGTATTTTGGGTGGGATTACCACATAAATGACATGTCTTCCTTTTCTGCCTCATATCAGGAATACATGACCTTGGTCTGTACTATTTATTGGTAATGTTACTTTGTTTTCTCAAAGTAATGGTTGCTGGGTTTGCCTTTTCTTATTTTATTTTAAAGATGTATTTATTTTAGAGAATGCACTCCAGTGTGGGGCAGAGGGAGAGGGAGAGAAGCAGACTCCCTGCTGAGCACAGAGCCATGAGGGGCTCAGTCTCATGACCCTGCGATCATGACCAGAGCCAAGATCAAGAGACGCTCAACTGCCTGAGCCACCCAGGTGCCCACCCTTTTTAATTTTAAATGGCAAGAGACAATGAGCTCTTTAAAATTAGTAAAATAATGTTTTGGAGGATATTTTGATCCTACATGAATAACCATCCCAATCTCCACAAACTTTTGCTCACAGTATGGAAGATTTTGTTCCTTTTATTTAAGAAGCAAATAAATAAATTTTATTAAGTATATTTAATATGTTTTAATTATATATTTTAATTATAATTTGATTATGTGTTTATATAACACAGATATTTATTAAAATATAAATTTTAATTCAGTTTTATATTCTTTATATATTTTATATGAAATATAAATATAAATTGATTTATATTTCATATAAAATATATTGATTCTATATTTTAATTCATAGACTCGTACTATCAGTATTTTTTGATGTGCAGACTCTCCCAGATTTGTGGTTTTATGATTTGTGCTCCTCGAGGCTGCCCATTGGGTCCCTCATGTCCTTCGTATCCTTTTCGAATGTTTTTTTCCTTTCTGGTAGATTTTCTAGGCTCATCTTGAACTTCCCTGCCCTATTTCTGTAATCTGCCGTTTCTACCAGGAGAATGGTATTCAATATTTAGTGGAGACTGGTATTAAGAATTCAAGGTCAGGCTCGAGGTTTGGGGTTCTTTTGCTGTTAGGTCTTCTCAGCAAACAGAATGAGGAAATGAGCCCACAATCATACGTTTACTGAAATGTCTATCTGGACCTGTTTCTAGATCTGTGAGTTCAGAGGGCTCTTCCTAGCCGAACCCCGCTCTGCATTTGGAACTCCCTTCCCCAACCATGAAAAATCTGTTCTTGCTGTCTTCAAAATATTTGATTCATTGTCTCAAACTTCCAGTGTACAGAAAGTTTTCCAAGGGCTAACCCACATTACTGTGAAAAAAGAAGCATAATGAATGTCTTTAGACTGAGGTTATTTCGTTCAAGTAAGGTCTGTAGACTGGTTAATATTGCACCCATGTTAAGTTCTTGGCTTTACAATTATACTAGGGTGCTGTAAGATGTGACCACTGGGGAAATGAGTAGGGATATAAGGAAACTCTTGTCCTGTTTTTTGCAGTGCTTCTGCAAGTCCATGATCAGTGCAAAAGTAACAGTTATAAAAAATTACCAATTTTCTCCCCCTCCCCCCCACGACACAGACACTTTGATATGGTTATATTTTTCATTTGAAATTCAGTGAGGCTCAGTTTTTCCCATATTCTCACTGATAGTTTTTTTGTGTGTTTTGGTTGTTTGTTTTTTTTTTTAAGATATTATTTATTTATCTGGCAGAGAAAGAACCAGCATAAGCAGGGGGAGCAGCAGAGGCAGAGAGGGGAGCAGGGTCCCCGCTGAGCGGGGAGTCCAATGCAGGACTCGACCCCACGACCCTGGGATCACGAAAGGCAGATGCTTAACCAACTGAGCCACCCAGGTGCCCCAATACAGTTTTTTTTCCCCACTGATACAATTTGAGCATTTAAAGATAGACATGGTTCAAAAAGTGAAAATTATTAATAACATAGACAGACTAGTGTCACCGCCCCGCCATTCCTTCCACCCTATCCCCACCTATCCCCTGTAGTATACAATTTTGTTAGTTTCTGGCTTGTCCTAGTATTTCCTGTTGCAAAAATCGATCTGCTTTTCCTATTTCTCCTTTTTCTTATTTCTGCTTTTCTTATTTCTAACTTACGTTCTTATTTTTCTTATTTCTCCTTGTTTCTTATTTCACAAATACACTACATGTACGTCTTTCCTTAGTTGGCTTCTTGGACCTCTATCAATAAATTCTTGATGCCATTAAATCTCTGTTCGTAGAGATCTTCATTATCGTTTTGCACAGCCACTTACTGCATTTTGAAAAAAAAAATTTTTTTTAAATGTGAGCATTGCTGTTGCATGCAATGTTCTGCAATTATTAGGTAATGCTGTGATTCACCTCCTTGTTTGTATATTCTCCTATGATGCTGGAAGTTCTATCTTCAGAGTCAAAACCTAGAAGAGAGATTTCTGGGTCAAAAATAAACGTGGTTTTCTTAGACGTTGCTGAATTTCCTTCTAGAGGGTTGTGCCCTTCTACACTCCCACATGGAGAGGATTAAAGTGCTTATATGCCCACTTCCCAGGGAACTGGACTGTCAAACATTCCATTTTTGCCAATCAAATGGGAGAGAAATGGTGTATCAGTGTAGTTCCAATTTGCATCTCTTATTATTAAGAAAATATCTTTTTATCTGTTTAAGAATCACTTTATATCTGTTATTTTGGAAGATCATCGGTCTTTTACCCATTTTTTAATATTTCTTTTTGGCTTTTTGATCTTTCCCTCTCAATTTTAAGAATTCTTTCACTAGGGGCACCTAACTGGCTCAGTCAGAAGAGCGTGATACTCTTGATCTCAGGGTCATGAGTTCGAGCCCCAGGTGGGGTGTAGAGATTACTTAAATAAAAACTAAAAAAAAAAAAATAAATAAAAATTCCTTCTCTGTATTAATGATTTTAGTACTTTCTCTATGATGAACACTGCAAATATTTTCCTATAGTTTATCAGCAACTTTTTCTTTTACAAAACAGAAAATTTTAATCATATTTAAGTGTACAATTCAGTGACATTAAGTTCATTCATATTGTTGTGCAACAATCACCACTACCTAGTCCAGAAAATTACTATCACCCCAAACAGAAATTCTTTACTCATTAAACAATAATTCTCTGGTCCTCTTCCTAGCCCCCCTGATAATTTCTGTGCTCCATTCTGTCTCTATGAATTTGCGTCTTCTAAATATGTCATATACATGGAATCACACAGTATTTGTCGTTTTTGTGCCTGGCTTATTTCATTTAGTATAACATTTTCAAGGTTTGTCTATGTTGTAGCATGTATCAGAATTGCACTGTATGAAATACAATTTCATTGTATGCATGTACCAGATTTTCTTTACTCATTTATGTGTTGGTGATATTTGAATTCTTTCTACCTTTCGGCTACTGTGAATAATGCTGCTATTAACTTGGGTGTACAAATATCAGTTTGAGCCCCTCACAGTTCTTTTGGGTGTGTATCTAGGAGTGGAATGCAGGATTATAAGATGATTCTATGTTTTACTGAGGAACCACCCAACTGTCTTCCATAGCAGCTGTACCATTTTTCATTCCTACCAGCAATACACAAGTTTCCCATTTCTCTACATCTTCGACAACAATTGTTACTTTCCATGTTTTGTTTTGTTTCTTTTTTTTTATTTTTTATTTTTAAAGTAGGCTCTGTGCCCAGCATGGAGTCCAGGGCAGGAGTCAGCAACTTTTAACTTTGCTTATAATCTTTACTGCTATGCAAAAGTTCTTTCATTTTTATGGAATCAAATGTATCTGTCTTTTATTACCTCTGGATTCCATAAAGCCTTTTATTATACCTAGGTCTTAGAGAAATTCATCCATCTTATATTCTTTAAAGAATACTTGTAAAGTTTCCGTTTTTACATTTAACTCTGTGATCCGTTTGGAGTTAAATCTTTTGTACAATGTAAGTTGTGGATGTAATACTAGCTTTTTAAAAATGCCTAGCCATTTACCCCAGGTCATTCATCAAAGAGTACATCTTTCCTGTTTCTACTAGTTCTTGGGCCTCTTCTGATAGTATTTATTTCTCCTGCAAAACCATGACTATTTTTTTCTTACAAGTTTTTATTTAAATTGCAGTCAGTTAATGTACAGTATAATATTATTTTCAGGTGTAGAATTTAGTGATTCAACACTTACATATAACACCTGCTTTTCATCACATCAAAAGCCCTCCTTAATGTCCATGACCCATTTTACCCATCCCCTCCCTACCTCCCTACTGGTAACCATCAGTCTGCTCTTTATAGGTAAAGGTCTGTTTCTTGACTTGCCTCTCTCTTTCTTTTTCTCCCTAGGTCCATTTATTTTGTTTCTTAAATTCCACATATGAGTGAAATCCTAGGCTATTTGTCTTACTCTGACTTGTTTTGTTAGCATAATACACTCTGGCTCCATCCTCATCATTGCAAAGGGCAAGAGTTTGTTCTTTTTGATGGCTGCATAATATTCCATTGTAGATCTATATCACGTCTTCTTTATCCATTCACCTGTCATTGGACATCTGGGCTCTTTCCATAATTTGACTATTGTTGATAATGCTGCTATAAACATTGGGGTGCACATATCCCTTCAAATTAATATTCTTGTATCCTTTGGGTAATGGCTGGGTCATAGGGTAGCTCTATTTTTTCTTTTTGAGGAAACTCATACTGTTGTCCAGAGTGGCTGCAGCAGTTTGCTAAAAACACAACTGTGAATTTTTGTGCTTCTTTTACTCTCCAGGCTAAAAAGATGTCTTAAGCTCTCCCGTAATGTTTTTCTTTTGTTTTGTGATCATTTTGCTTTATATGCTTTGCTATTTAGTGCATGCGATTTCATGTCCACATTCCCGTCAGTGTGAAATGACACTAACACAGGGGCTATCCTTTTGTGATTTTGTACTGTTTCTTTTGAATTCCATTAGTCTGACATGAATATTGCCACCACTGTTTTTTATTTATTGACACTAGCCTAAACCCTCCTTGTAATTCGGGCTTTAACTTCTCCCACCATTTTCTTTTATGTGCCTTTTGTAAAAAGCACTTGGATGTGTATTGTTTTTAACTCCGTCTTCAATTTTCTATTTTTTAAGAGTGTAAATTCATCCCTGGTTACTTACTGCCAGGCTGCTTGGTTTCATCTCACTTTGGGTTCCTCGCTTTATGCTTTTTCACTTTTCATGCTTTCTTACTGGGTTTTTGTTTGTTTCTCTGACATCATTTTAATTTCTAGCTTTTTAATTATCAAAGTCAAGAATGAAAACACATCACTTCCTTGATTCCTCTCCTTTCTATAAACAGCTTTTCATCAACTCCCTTTGTAAAGGGTTTTTCCTCTGAAAATGTAATCTTTAAAATTTTTTTTATTAATAAAAGGACTGCTTTTTAAACAAGCAATATTTGGCTTTTTCCTAAGTTTTCAGATCCGCTTCATTATGGATGCAGAAGAAATGTCCTCTTAACCTGACCATTTCTAGAAGGGAGAGGGAGCAGGAATCCCATGCGTGAAGATATGAAGGATTCCATACTGGAGCTGTTTTCCCATCTCTAGAAAACATTTGTCCATCTTTTCTCCGCCACTGCATTCTGTTTGAAGAGCACTAACCCCTCTGTTACCAGTGCTCTCTCTCAAGTGAAGTATAATCCTCAAATTCCCCAAACATATTTTAAAACACATAAAAATAGTACAAAACTAAGTTTTTTAAAGAAATCAGCAACAAGTGCCCTTTTGCCATCATGTTATATTCTTTCCCCTCACCAACTCAAAAATAAAAAATACTGGCTCGCTCAACGCCTTTTATCTATTCCCTCTTAGTTTCCTCTCCCAGGCACTGTGATTTTACCCAATACAATGGTTAATTTTGGATTTGTATTCCCAAGGCCCACAGAAATAAGAACGTCCAACCTGACAATCCCATTTATAAGCAAAACAAAAGTGGGAATAAAGGAGATAGACAACAGGCTCATCTGGGATTCGGAATTTTGCATAATCACATTGCATGTGTAAAAATCGGAGAAACAGGCACAGATCTATTCTAGCCCCCCTGAAGGGATGGTAGGTGGCACAGCGAAAATTCTGGTCTTTTAGAATAATGTAGATTTAGAATGTTATGACCAGAAGGTGTTAGATTTTTGTTGTACATTATACCAAATGTCTTCTTACTAAAGCAATTTTGATTCTTCCTGTACTGCGAAGATATAGATATCTTTATTTAAGTGTCTCAAATCATCCCTCATCCACCATCTGAGCAGGGCGGGTGGCCGCCATCTCCCCAGCATGTCAGGTGTCGGCCTTCGTTCCCTGATTCAGCCTCAGTGGAGCTAATAGGTGGTATTGCCTCAGAGTGTAGGTGGCCACACTGGGTCTGTTCTGTCACCTGTGTGCGTCCCTTGTCACTCATACCCACCCACAAACCAGTCCTTGTGCCTGCATATTTTTCCTTTGAGCTAAACTAATTTAAATAAAAATAAATCAATAAATCCTACCAGGCAACAGAAGCCCCTAGGGGAGGAAAAAATAAATAAATTCAAACATTTCCCTTTTTTTTTTTAAAGACTTTTTTTTTTTTTTTTTTTTTTTTTTTTTTTTTTTTTTACTGTTAACTAATCTCTACACCCATCATGGGGCTTGAACTCATGATCCCGAGATAAAGAGTCACCTGCCCTATTGACGGAGTGAGTCAGGAGCCCCTGAAATATTTCCATTCCTTTACCATAGTGGAGGGCACTAGGTTTTTGCTGCCACGAGATACATGAAGTAACAGGGTTGAGTTAATAAGAAATATCTTTTTCTTTTTTTAATGAAATATCTTCTTTACAGATTTTTTGGGGGGTCGGAGACCCTGGGGAAATTGACGATTAAGTCATTGAGCTGTGGAGAGAGAGACAAGAGCCACTTTCCTAACGAGGAGTGGAGGAGTCAAGTTATTAACAAAGTAGGAAGCCTGGAGGGAGAGAATCCTATTCAGCCTTCTGCTTAGCCAGAGTCTGCTGAGTACCGTCTAGCTCACACCGCCTTCGGAAGGACCTAAAGGTGAGCCAGCTCCTCCGATGGAGAACACCTAACATAGCCAGGACTAAGCAGCCCCAGGAATTCCTAATTACTTTTGTAAACCCCTCCCCAACCCTGCCATGTGGGGACCATGAAGACTGGAGCAGAAGAAAAAGAAGAAAGCCCGTAAATAGAGAACAAGCCACGTCAGGAGGTGGGGGCAGGGAGTTGGGAAGGAGTGGGGCAGAGAATTCAGATCATTTCTAAAAATTTGATATGGGAAATATCTGCAAAGTTCTAATCTATATTTTCTATTTCTGGGTTCACTGACTCGAGACATATTTCAGACAAGTACTAGAAAGCATCATTGATGGGCTTTTCTTTTTTTTTTTTCCCCCTTCCCTAAGAAATTGAAAAGGAGCATGCCCACCACAGACTCTGGCTGAGGTGTCAGTGAGATGGAGAAGTTGCTGGTATCCTACCCTTTGTTGCCCGGGCTCCCAGCCTCACCACATCTACTGGGATTCATTTGTGAAACAGCCAGTTAGACAGTATTTTCTTAGTGGATCGGTTTGACCGTTCCCGTTAGAACACAGAAACTGTATCTCTGTGTGTTACAGAGGGGGAGGAGTACATGGAAGCTCACCAATGACAGGAATGTGTTTGGCAAAGCAATTGAGCCCTTTGGTCTGGTTCTTGGGCGACTATACTAGCTCAGCCCCCATCATGTATCCCAAATCACCAGCATAGGGCACAAGCACCCTTCTGGATCGTGTCTACTAAGAGAATTTGTGGGATGGCAAGAGGAGGAAAGGGTGGACCAGAATCACAAGGACAGAGAATGCGTACCTATCGATAGTCTAGATCCCATTACATACAAAACAACCACAGGATCAGGAAATGATCAACAAATGCAGAGTCTGGGAACTTCTTTTAAGAATTAATTAAGCAGGGGTACCTGGGTGGCTCAGTCATTAAGCGTCTGCCTTCGGCTCAGGTCATGATCCCAGGATCCTGGGATCGAGCCCCGCATCGGGCTCTCTGCTCAGTGGGAAACCTGTTTCTCCCTCTCCCACTCTCTCTGCTTGTGTTCCCTCTCTTGCTGTATCTCTCTCTGTCAAGTAAATAAAATCTTTTTAAAAAATTAAGCAAGGGGGAGAATTTATAAAGTCTACTGCCAGGTGTTAGAAGCGGTAGGACAGGCAGGTATGGAGGGTTTGGGCATTTTTTTTTGCCTTACCCTGGAAATGGTAATAGAAAATGTCTACCATCGTGTGGAAAAATAAAGGCCCTCTGCTCTCTCCTCGGACCCTCGTTTTGTGGCCGAGAATGAAGAGGTTCAGTAGGATTCAGGCTGTTCAAGCGTGTCGAGCTAGCAAGTGCCAGGACTCGGTGTTGAACCCCATTCTTCGAACCTCATGCTCTTTCTGCTTCGTTATTCCACTTGTCAAAGACCAGGCAAAGTTGCAAAATAGTAGGGATGTAGAATTTTAATCCACTCCTTGAGATTTGTATTTAAACCTAACCCACAGGTCCCCCCCTTCCCAACTCCCATCCTCTCTTTCGGAACATAATACCCTCATTTGGAGTATCATTATTGGCTTACCGCAGATGCTTTGGTGAGAAGAGGCTCTTGGAAAATTACCAAGGGAGGAGCAATTGGGGAGAACGCAAATACAATTTCCAAGATCTATTACCTGTTCAACTTGGCTCATCCTCTTTTCTCGATGAGTATGGGATCTTTGTTGTGGCCAGCTTGTGATGCTGTGCGTAAGTAGGAGAAGGGAAGCTGTCGTCATTCAAAATGATTTGTGGTAGCCCTATGTTAGCGTCCTGGCTATCCAGAAACAGGGAGGCCCAGGGGTGGTAGGCTGGCAGGTGTAACGACACACTCAGTTATCATTAGACATTTTGATAAAATGCAAATTAGAGCAAAGCCTAGATCCCCCACAGGAATAGTGATCTGAGGATCCCCCAGGGGATCCCACCCCCTGCTGAAAGCCATGTGGGAGGAGACCATGGTCATGCTGTTGGGAAGAGGCTTCATTCAGCAACTCGTTGATCATAATGTCAACCCAACCGCTGGGTCTTCTGTTCCTCTTTCCAGCTGTGGTTATTTGGTATTTTCTAAAATACAGAAACAAAGGATCATAGGCTTTTGTCAAATCATTACCAATCATCGTGGACTTTGCATAAAGAAGCAGGAAAAGACAGATCGAAGCTAGGGGACTGGTGAACACCAGCTTACAGGAGCTGCATTGAATCAGGAAGAGGAGGATAAACAAGGTAATGAAATCAAAAATCTAATTTCTCTTCTCTGTGCTTCAGCTATGTATTATTCTTTCCCTAGCCTTGCAGCATATTCTGGGATGGTGGTGCTAACCAATCAATCCGATGACCATTAAACTTAATTATCTGCCATTTTGCTTTTTAGTCACCAGAGAGGTAGAACACATAAGAAATAAGGGTATCAATGGCCAGAACAAATCTATCATCTTTTCAGAATGTCTCTCTTTCTTATGTCTGGTGTTTATACCAAATACTGGATCTCTTGTATATAACCCAGAATACATAGAAGAAAATCTTACTTGCATCCATGGAATAGACATCCCTATGAAGGTAGGATTTTGAAGTTCATTTAACTCAGTGGTATGTTCCTAGAATTGTGTTTAAAAGTTCTTCTTTCACTTATTTTTAAAAGACCACCTAGGCCTCAACCTCATCCTACACAGACATACATGTGATGTGCAAATGGCTTTTCTTTTCAGCCACTTTGGACAAGTAATAAGTTGTAAGCAATTCTCATGCAATCTATAGAAATCATCCTTTTATATCCTTGATCTTGAATGGGAATGTCTGATCTTTGCATCAGTTATGGAGAAGAGTTTTGAAAGTGATTTTATTCATTGAGTCATGCAAAGTGATGAGATTGGTCACTCCAGTTGTTGGAAAAGAAAGATCTTTGATAGGCTAGCAACTCGTTGCATTGTAACGTAGACAGCGAAGGGTATGGTGTAAAATGAAGGGGAAGAGGGTAAAAGCAGATTTCTGTGAAAATTAAGGAGTATATTGTAGGTTCAGGTCCATCCAAGCAGGCTGGTTGGAGAGCTGTCCAAATCGTGCCTAACTTTTGTGATGTGTTCCTCGTGCTACTATAGATCAGCTCTTCCTGTAGGCTCTGGAGGCCATCAGCAGGTGAGGAAGGTTCACACTGCTACCCCGTCTAAGACGGTTCTCTAAACCCAGTCAATTCTTAGAGTAAATTTGGAAAGAGATGCGCTGGCTGGCCACAGTTAACCACCCTGCTCCCTTTCACTACAACCGACCTTAACCGTCCATGAAACAAAGGTGATAGAACTCATGAAATTGGCTAGGTGCCATTTACTTCCTTGTACCAAATACACAAGTAGAGACCAAGAGGGTGGTCTTGCCTTGACCAAGAGGTCCACCTTTCCAGATGATAAGGGACATGTTGAGTAAGGCTCGTTTATGTCCATTACAATGTGAGGGACTATGTGAGTATGAATGGAATCCAAACTGAGCACATCATGGGCCTCCCATAATAAACGAACCCAAGGGAGAAGACAAAATAACTAACTAGTTTGGACCAAAAAGTCTTCAATATTAGTTCACAGACAGCGGTGTACCCTGATACTTTCTTTAAATACATTTCCTGGTAAACTGGGAATAAAATAATTCTAGAAAGCATCTGTGCACCCCTGTATATAGATGCTTTGATGTAACAGCTCCACCTTCCAGATAATTTGGAAACAGACGCAATTAGAAACTAGACACCGTAAACTCAAAAAGAATAGCAAGCTGGCTGCGTCGAATGAATGTGACTGTAACATTACCTAACGGGGGAAAAGCTTAGTGAATGGAGTATGGAGGGATTGAAAGTCTTCTTCCAACCAGCCAGACTCTGGGTAATGAACGTTATCAACCTGTATCCGATGATAACCAGTCATTTTAGCTTGAAACCGTGGGAGAAGTGAACCTTTAGGAATATCAAGTGACCAAACAAGTATGTGCAGAAATTAACTTTTTTTATTATATATCATATAATGTAGTAGTAAAGTTTGTTTGAAGTGCATGAATAAAAAGTTAGTGAAATTACAGGAGGAACAATCTATAGAGCAATAATAGGTGCATTCCTTGTGCATCTGAAAGGAAAAGAAAAAGAGTTTTCACTCATTTTGGCCTAAAACTTAGTGTCAGGTTCCCAGGATTCTGACATCAGAACCCGGATAACGCTGATTAGAACCATAGGGGCTTTACAATAAAAGCTAAAATATTGACCATATGATGGCAAAAAGTCTTATTTTGCGGTTAACTGATTCTCTTCTAGCTACTCTCTGATGAAGTTGGTGGCGCTGTGGAGGAGGACCGCCGTCTCCTGGACGAGGACCGGGACCGCTCGGCGTTGTAGGTGACGTGCTTGTCGTAGCTCTCCATCTGAGCCTCGATGAAATCTCTCTGCTGTTGCCTGATGGTCTGGCTGATGAGCCCAGGGAGGGCATGGATGCTCCCAATCAGAGTCTCTAGCTTGGTCTCCACGGTAACGATCCTCTTCTCAAAATCTTCACTCCGTTCATTAAGGTCGGAAATCATGTCATACATGATGTTCTGGGTCTGCAAAAGAGGATGGGAGACAGAAAGCAAAAGCAAGAACTCGTGTTTCGGGACACTTGCCCTGGAAGCAAGCTCTGAACTCCCCAAGTCTGAGGGTTGGCTTCCTTTTGGTGGCATACAAAGAAATAGGGGCATCGGGTAACGGAACACTTGACTTTTCAAAGCAGATTCAGGACGTCGGTTCAATGCCAGGATTTAGAAATGTAAGATCTTTGGGGCCCCTGCGGGGCTCAGTCAGTTGAGCCTCCATCTCTTGGTTTTGGCTCAGTTTGTGATCTCAGGGTTTTGAGATCGAGCCCCGCCTTGGGCTCCACACTGGATGTGGAGCCTGCTTAAGATTCTCTCTCTCTCCCACTGACCCTCCCCCTCCTAAAAATATGTAAGGTCTTAGGCCTTAATCTGATCCAGTTGCAGAAAATGTCATACAGGTCCATTGGTGGTAATGCCCCATGATTTTTGGTGGTGTAGTGATTTAATATTTACGTGGATCTCTTAGTAGCAGCTACAAAAGTTAGCACATCACATTCGTTTTGCAACATGTAATATTTATCAGGGCAAGCGTAATTTTTATTTTTTATTTATTTTTATTTTTTATATTTTTAATATTTTTCATTTATTTAACAGACAGAGATCACAAGTAGGTGGAGAGGCAGGCAGAGAGAGAGGGGGAAGCAGTCTCCCTGCCGAGCAGAAAGCCCGATGTGGGGCTCGATCCCAGGACCCTGAGACCATGACCTGAGCCAAAGGCAGAGGCTTAACCCACTGAGCCACCCAGGCGCCCCGAGGGCAAGCGTAATTTTTAAAATGAAGCAGACCGAAAGAATACATAAGAGTATATCGCAGGTACTGGGATGTAGCAAAAATTGTAAAGGTGGGATACGAAGGAAGTTTAGGAGAAACTAATTTGGCCAAGTAATTTATAACTTCAAGCAAGAAAAAAATCTGAAAGATCTTGTGTGGTCCTAGGTTTCAAATTGCAGGTTCTCCATTGGGTCAAGTAGCCTTTTGAGAGGTGAAAAATTGGGAGTGATTACGTGACCAGTCTACCCTGTTGGCTACAGGTTTTTCAGAGCTGAGTGGTTTGAAAGAGGAAAATGTATTTTGAAATGGATTGTCTTGACGAGAGGCTATTCATAACTTGGACTCCTAGTTACGTTTCCGACGGGAACTGAGACCAGGAAGAAGAGAAGCGTGGGCACGTGAATCTCAGTCCATCACTGCTTTTCCCATGTTTCAAACCCTTTGTTAAAGCTGTCCATTCCTCTCTCTCATTTCCCTCTATTAAGTGTGCTCTTACTTGCTTAATAACCCCTTAATGATGATAAATGAACTGACCGACTAAGGGAGTTACTATTCAGGACAAAGGCATCTGGTTTGAGTTTGGTCATGGAGACAGAGCACATTAACTTAATCTTTTCAACATAGTCTTGAGACTATGGGAGCAATTCAGAAAATACTGAACCCTTATGGCACAGGAGATCTGTAGCCATGACAAGAAACATGGTACTCAAGAAATAATTTGAAATCTATAGCGGAGTATAGATCTATGAACGTCTTGCCTTCTAGACTCCTGGAGTGACATTAAGTGACATTATAAAGTACAGATTCATAATATTAAATTATATATAGTAAAATGTCATAGGTTATATTATTTCTAAGTGGTCTGTTTTATTTACCCAGTTTCTTTTATCATTTGGCCTTGGAGTGATGTAAGAGTCTGCCCCATCTTTGTTCAAGACATGTCCACCTGAGAGCTATGTGTGTAAACTGAGAACATTTTTGAGCCTCATGCATGCTCCCCACCTTCAGTACATGATATATCCTCCCCCAGGGGTAAGTCATTGAATACTTCGCTTATCTTCTATTTCTTGGTTTCGAAGAGTCAACTTTTACATATTTCTATAGTATGTGTTATCGATATACATTAACGCAAATATAACTTAGTTGTGCTATCTCATGAGGCTGGGACAAATAGATGTAATTTTCCTAGTGATACTGAGGCTTTCTAAAAGAGAACAGGATGTACGGGTTTGACTGAGTTGCCCCTTTATTTTTTTTAAGATTTATTTTGAGAGAGAGAAAGAGCATGCGTGGGGAGGGGAAGAGGGACAGAGAGAATCTCAGGCAGACTCCCCACTGAGCATAAAGCCCAATGCAGGGCTTGATCTCATGACCCTGAGATCATGACCTGAGCTGGAGTCAACAGTCTGATGCTTAACCAACTGAGCCACCCAGATGTCCCTAGAGACAGTTGCCCCTTTAAAAGCATTCTTGTTAAAAGGTTGAGAACTTCCACGTAATGGCTCCTTTGGAATCAGCTGAGGAAAATGGAAGGTTGTCATAGTCGGCAAATACTTACATTTGGACTGACTTGAGAGGAACAACCAAAAATCAACCAGATAAATCTTGTGAGTGTGACAGAAGAATCAAGGGATCATTAATGTACTTTTTTTTAAAAAGCATGGTGATTTTCTAAATAATGAGAAAAGAATCCTACATTTTAAACTGATTCCCCTTTTTTTTTGGGAAAGAGGATTTTCACATTACAATGTAATTTCTTGTATATATATATTTTACATTTCATCATCACAGTCTTCTGAGTGGGCTTAAAATAAATAAAATAATTTTACTGATGAGTCCTATGTAGCCCTGAACATCATGGTCAAACTCAGCATGTAGTTCTGTTCTCAAAGGGATGAAACGGAATGACAAATACGAAACCTAACAGTGTTGTCTCATATTCCACTTATATTTCTTACTGTATTTTCAAGCCCCTGTAAGTAGGAAGGCTTCTGGAATGGGGTCTGAATAATTTATGTAGGGAAAGAGCATATGAAGGAATAATTTTAGGAAAATTCTATTGAATTGGGTCACCATGTTTAGGGTGGTTTGTTGGGTTGATGCATTTAACAAGTTTGGGGAGTCCTCCTCCCAAAGCATGAGCAGTGACTATGCAGAGCTTTGTTCTGATGGATCTCATCGTGAGGGCTGAGACCCCAAGCTTACCTTGGCCAGGTCCACCAAAGTATTGGCTTGGTCATTCAATTTCCTCTGCTCCATTTTCACACTTCTTAATCTAAAAGACAGAATCTGAAGTCAGAAGGGCTCCTTCCTTTCTATTGCTCTCCTACACCTTCCAAAGAGCATGCATAAAATCGACAAGAGCAAAGAACTGCATGGATAATGCCTTGAATATTTGGGGTCAAGTCCAAACTGGTTATGTGTCTGGTACAATGAGAAGCATGCTTCCCCAACACCGCAAAAAAGGAAAGGAGAGAGAGAGAGAGAGAGAGTAAGAGATGAGGTGTCCTTAGGACAACTATTTACCAGGGAGTTAAAAGTTGAACGGAGAAAGGCTCATAAGGATTTAACCATATGAGAAAAGCCAAAACATTCCTTACAATCCCAGTATCGTTTCAAATAGACATAGGAAGAAATAGGCAAAGCGACGGGAATTTCATCGATGTTGGTGCAGTGAGTACCTTCCTATGCCTACATGACTAGATACGGGGCATAGCCCTGTTCAGTTGGAGATGGATTGGGTTAGGTATTTGAACCTGATGAAACACAGTGATAAGTGAGATTCTTATTGGCAAAAATAAAGCTTTAATTCAACCAGCAGCAAGATAACTCAAAACACATAATTCTCTTATTCTTCCTTGTGTTTTGCTTGACTTTTATCTTAAACTGCCATGAATTTGAAGGGAAGCCAGACCATTTCCTTGGGAGAATTTCCCTTAATTTTTTTCCTTGTCGATAAAAGTCAATGGACAATTAAAATGTCTGACAGATGGGACTACTACTTGTAAAGTTACTTTTAGATACTTTGAAATATCATTGCGTATATATGATTGACAGTCAAAAAACCACTTTAAAAAAAATCTTTCTGAATGACAGCTCTTACTATTATTCCTTAACTCGTTTACTATAAGATTTCAAAAAAAATTTATTCATTGCTTACTCTGTACCAAGAAATTAAGATTTTCCAACAAGAGAAAAGTGGTTTATTGTTCTTTAAGCCAATGATTCAGAGCCACGCTCCAGGAGAGGAACGCAAGTTTCTCTCGGCTCCTTAGTTTAAAAAAAAAAAAAAAAAAAAAAAAAAATTCCATGCTAACCTTATTGCCTTGATGACAGGTTGTTTGCAAAGTATAGTGTTGCTGTTGGAGAGAGTCATCTTGGTCATTTCCCAATTTAAATGAAAGGTAATTACAAAAAAGGGATAAAAAAAATTCACAGGGCAAGATTTTACTGCCAGGGAGATTTTTGCAACAAATGTTCATGATGCGAAGTGATTTTGTTTTGAAACTACGATATCCAATATGTCCCCAAATCTGCTCGACCGTGAAGATAGAGTTCCTTCTGCCAGTATGGGTTTAACCGACACCTGCCTAGAACATGATATTTAACCATCTACAACAGCTTAAGGTTGTAACTTGTCGTGGTGAGTCTGTGTTTCTCTATTAGAATGCTTGGAACTCAGTTCTCCTTTCTAGGCTCTTGGAGAGACAGAGTCTGTTTAAGTGTAAAAGAAATTTACAAATATGTATTTAAATGTAACACATCGTTGAGATAGGCTTCTCTGAGTAGTTACAAGGATTGCAGGTCTTGATGTCTGTCTTTTAAAAACAAGTCCCTTCCCTCCCCCTGCCAAAAAAAAAAACCCCACAAATACCAAAAAACCTTGGATCCTGTGTGGGGTCATTCTACAGAAATGTACTAGAGAGAACAAAGGGGCTGGGCATGGACTCATTCTCCCTGGCCCTAGTCTGAACTTCAACCTAACTGGGTTAGGTTAGGACAGTGGTTCTGAAATGCTGGATTTATACCAGCAGAGGTGCTCTAGATGGCTGAGTGACAAGCCAACAAGACCTTAAATACTAAACCAGATGGAGAGACAGTTCTTCTCTTTAATTCTCTTCCAATTCTTGATTATTACAGGAAAAATGTCTCAGGCTGGTCCTATCCTGTTTTTATCTCCCAACACCTGTTCGTCTCTCCTTTTTGAAAAAAGAAAGAGCAGGATTTCAGCTGAGAGCTTTCTGCAGACAACAGTCCGTGGCTAGAATTCAATGCCAGTGTTTCGACTGCTGGCTGATGCTGCCTTTACCTCTCTTTGCTGCGAACGGTTTTTTGGTTTGCTTTTGTTTAGTTTTGTTTTTGTTTTCTTAGCCCTTTTGTGATAAGGACTTACATCGAGCTTTGTTTTCAGATTTAAGTAATAGGAGAGGCGGCAGGTGAATGACTCGAGTTTGCAGAACCGGATCAGAAGCCTCCAGCAACTGGTGAGCTCGGGTGAGGTCCTGAGCTTGGCCGGTCCCACGGAAGGGCCAGAGTGCTGGTCCCTTCACTCAGTGGGTACTCTTGTCTTCCAAACAGCGAAGCCTTATTTGCTTCTCTTAAATTTCTATATTATGTTTCTGACAGTAGAATTTTGCCCATTTTCTTTTCTGCTAATCTGGAAGGCTGACACTGAGCAGCCCTATTTGAGTGGAATCCCCTGAGCTCCTTGCACTTAAGTCATCTCGTCTTGCTGCTCCTGAGACTGCCTGCACCATAGCACTGGCAGAAAAAAGCCTACTTCGAGCTGCAGCTGCCAGGATAAAAGGCAGGTAACATGCAGGTGTGTGTTTTACTTTTTTCTCCCCACCCCCCTACCCCCGAAAAGAAGAATAAGGAACATATGTTGACTTCTTCCTTGTGAACTTCACTTATCACAGGAAAAGATCATGATTTTGGATCACATTTCCATAGCAGCAATCAGACTACTGAAATTCACAAATAAAGGATCCGCTTGGGTGCATGCAGCCGGTAGAAAATTCTGCAAATGTTGAGGGGAGCGGCTCACACAACTTACTTCCGAGCTCTATTTTCATTTTGTTGAAATAAAAAGACAAAACAAAAGAAAAGAAACTGTAAAATATTCTGGAACAGAATAACACAGCGTGGTGTTCAGTTGTGCACAGGGGGCTCGATTCATTGGTGGAAAGATCCTGTTAAGGTTCTGCAGAATTTTGGCACAGTGATCACAGCAAAACACTGTCCAATTACATTAGCGTCCTTCCCCGCTGAGAGACTGCCCCACCCGAAACACAGCGCTTTCCCCAGAGCGAAGGTTCAGAAGGAAGAACCTCTAGCAGGTCATTATGGCCTCTTTGACAGACGATGTCCAAGTGAACTACAAGACCCATTTTGGCCTAATATGAATGTCCTAGGGACTGTAGTTTTAATAATGGAATTATAATGTAGTCGGTGGTTTTTGGAGGGGTTACATCTCCTCCAAGCTGGGGCTGTTCAGAAGCCTGGCTTTCTGAAATGTGGGCAATCCAAAAGCTCAGCATTAGAGAAATTCTGTTTACGGAATTTCTCAGCTCCGAGACCAGTTTGTGTTGCTTGCTGGGTCTGTAGTTGTGGTAGAAGAATGATAACACTTTAAAAAGAGTTAAAGCTGATACCAGAAAAAGTGCTCAAAGGTCTACAGGAACAGAATGCTTCCTGGCACTAAGTGAGGATCCCAAAAGATAGATCTGTTACTGGAAAGAGGACAGAGCCTGGAAAAGCAGGCATCTACCGGACACTACGGAGGCCATGTGTCAGGGAGAGACGCTGGGAAGAGGGGAGTCCAGAACGAGCTCCAGAAAAGCTCTCAGGACAAATCAGAGGATGGGAGAGGCCAGCAGAGCTCGAGCCAATGAATTTGTAAATCTGGGTCTGAATAGTGGGCAATGCGAGCCTTGCCTTGAAGAATCGAGCCCTGTGTGCTTTCCTGCATGACTTCACTCACTCACTTAAAATGAGAAACTAGGCAGGATTAGAATAATCTAGCCAAAACCCAGCCCATTTAAATGCTCAGTTGTACTTTTTTTTTTTTTAAACAAAGTATAAGTACCCTCCCGCCTCAAAGGAAATCAGATAACCCCAAGACTAAGTTATAAAACAATTCCGAACATTCGCATGGCTAGGAGCTTATCTACTTTAGAAGTACATTGTTGCTGGGTGAAGAAACAGAATGAGAAATGTCTGCGAGGAGCAGAAGAATCAGGAATGGCTTCCTCTGGTACTCTATCCCAGAGAGGGATTCTGGAAGACCCATGTAAGTTATACCTAAAAACCCTTAAGGGCAATCTAGCACCTTCTAGCAATCTAACAATTGCTTAGGGACAGTTTTTCAACTTTGCCTCTCCCAATATTTTTTTCTGACATGCTGTAAAAACTTTCAAACCTGTAGCAAAGTTGAAAAAACATTATGGTGACTACCCCAAAGTTGTCCTCCCTGCCGCCCCAACCCCCACCTCCTCACCCAGAGATTGCAGCACAAATGCATTTTGTGAAAAGATAGATAAAAATATACCCACCGTTCACACGTGGCTACAAAATTATTACAGAAACCATCAAAGCAGTTTTTCCAATAGTTTTGTTATATAAAAACCTATCAGTGGCATCCAAGGCCAATCACATTTCATTTTCTATTTAATAGGTACATTACACTGACAGGCTTAAAAATATGATCCCAGAGGAAATGGCATGTGTGGTTGCTGGACCCATAGACTGCCCACCCCCACCCACACAGCTAAGTTGTTGGTTTTTTTTTAATATACTTGAATAAAGGTTTGTATTGAAACATTAAAAGTGCCAAGAATGATTTCTCCACAGTATATGGTCTGTACCTTTTGGAGGAATATTGGGTGTCTGTGTGGTATGCTTGTGGGGGTATAGGAATGGTCACTCGACCAGGAGAGGGGTCCCAGGGGACCCTTGAGGAGGCGGCCTGTGCTCAGAGGTGAAGGCTCAGCGTCTCTCAGTGGACTTGCTCTCTTAGATCTAAACTTTAAGGAATCAAGATGTGGAGGCTCCTGGGGGGTAGTATTTGGTTGTAAAGGTAGCTGTGATCAGTAGGCAGATTCCTCTTGGGAGCCAGATCTGATCCTGTGTCCCTCTGTGTTTCCCTTTTACACATTCCCATACTTCGGACAGAGCATTATCTTAAAATTCTGGCCTTTTCTTACAATGGGATAAAAAGCATAGTTGGGGGCCCTGGTGATGCCCCAGAGCTAAAGGGGAAATGATGTCACTTTGGTGCTGATGGCAACAAGAATGTGATTAAAGCGTTCTAAGTGGCCATGAGGGCAAACGCACAGTTGGAAGGAGAGGTGAGAGAGTAGCCCTTGAATACGGAGTCATTTCCCCCAGAGACTCTCAGCATAATATATTACATGTGTACTATCTGAGGACAGACAACTAAAACTCCAGGTTCAGAGCTTTCTTGGTCTACCGCGCCCAGGCAGCTCCGAGGACACGCCTTGCCGTCTAATTAGAACACCTAACGGTGGCCCACCTTCCCATGATTCCCTTGGCGGGCTACATGAGGACAGCTACTTTCCTGACCCACCCGTGTGACGACGGATCTGCTCTTCCCCACACAGAAATGGCATGGAGCTAGGAGCAAGGCTGTGCGGCCTCGAGATGGATGCCCCCAGGAGTGTACTTACGGTAAGGATGCTGCCAACCTGGGGGAGAGAGAACTGGTGCTTTCAAGTCATTATTGAAACTCACTACACAGGCATTTATCCTTTAAAGGTCTAGGATGGTTATATATAGTGTTACAACAAAATGGTGCAAAGAATTTCAACAATTGGAACAATGGTGGTCTGGATAAAGTCAGAATAACAGTGAAAGGGTATAAGGTCTCCAGGCATTGTAACATCTATAATCAACATGGAGCATAGGGAAAATCCCCCAAGTCCTGAGTAAAGACTGATTAAAAAATGCAAGTATTAAATCAACCGTCTATACAATCTTCATAGAAACATGTTGGCCATGTGTTAAAAAAAAAATCCAGGTAGGTCATAAAATAGTAAATGTTTGCCAAGATTTTGCAGTAGATACAAACATCCTAGAGCAAACTAGAGGAATAATTAACTACACTAAGAAATATGATTGCAACTGAAAATACTGTTTCTAAAGAGAGAACCTGAGAAGACATTTTAGTTAATAGAGTAATTGACAATTCTCCCCATAACGAGTGATTTTTTTTTTAGTCCTAAAAAGAACTGACAGTCTTAGGATTTCATCTGTGGAATTACTAAAATGCCAAATAATGTCTCGTGGGCACAGACATGACAGTGTTTTCTTTTTCTCTTTTCTCACGAGAGAACAATGACCGAGTAGGAGAATTTAGACCCAGAGCTACACAAGCAGGAAGGCGACAGATGAGAAATGATACTTACTGGTGAATAGCTTGCAAGAATTTTCGTTGATGTTTTCTTACTTTTGCATGATCTATCTTTTTTACTAGCTTCGTATTTTTGTAAATTAGCCATGTTTCCCTGAGTACATTGGCAGCTGCGTTTTTCACCTGTTAAGAAAACAAACGAACACAACAGTTGATAAATTCCAGAGCAGAATCCTTTGCAAGGTGGCTGGGGGCAGGGGAGGGGGGGGGCGGGTCATATTCATCATCTGAATGATCATGGTAAGTTCTAGCTCTGTTGAATAACTGTTTCTCACAAAAAGAAAAGATGTATCTTGAATCTGTGCCTGTTAAAAAGTATGTGTCTGGGAACCCCTTTTAAAATGGAATATTAAGGGGGGCGCCTGGGTGGCTCAGTGGGTTAAAGCCTCTGCCTTCGGCTCAGGTCTCTTCTCAGCAGGGAGCCTGCTTCCCTTCCTCTCTCTGCCTGCCTCTCTGCCTAGTTGTGATCTCTCTCTGTCAAATAAATAAATAAAATATTAAAAAAAAATAAAATGGAATATTAGGGAAGTACTGATCTCTTTCTGGACTAAAGTCTACCCCTCAGGAACCTTTTTATTCAACTAGTTTTTTTTTTTTTTTTTTTTTTTTAAGAAATCAAGAGGTGCCTGTGACCTGTCTGACAACATGGGGTGGGGCAGGGGAAGGTGCTGATTTTCCCCACCCTGTCTTATAGTTGTTATCCCCATGTTCTTCCTTTCCCTGGAGGAAGGCAAAATGCCAGAAGGCCAAGGTGAATCTTGTCTCTTGAAAGCTTGTTTGGTATTTTTGACTGCAAAACAACAGGAAGGGCATGTTTCCACTGCTCACTGTCCAAGCGGTCCTATTCTTCTGCCTTCCTGGGGCGACTTAGCCTGTTAGCACATTTGAATGGACTGACCGAGAGCCTATGCTGCTGTGATTTTAGTTTGGTTAATTTAAGGACGCTGCATTTCAAATGGATGAGACATATCCTTATAAGATGAGACAGATAAGATGAGACATATCCTTGTAAAGGATGTAAGTGTTTCAGTAACACTGCCAAGACCTAGTGTGCAGATGGAAGGTATGAATACTTCGTGGTAATATTCAAGCCCTTGCTTTCTTGAGTAGTGTCTTCAACAATTCCTGGAACTTGATAAAGGCCCAGCCAAGGCCAAGTTTGGCCTCTCCCTTGCTCACAGTGCAGGGTACGAAGACCCAAAGCTTTCACTTAGGCTAATTATTAATGACTTACTCTAAGAAGTTGATCCATGAGGCGAAGTGGGAGAGACTCTTAACTCTAGGAAAGAGACTGCGGGTTGCTGGAGGGGAGGGGGCTAAGGGGATGGGGTCACTGGGGGATGGGCATTAAGGAGGGAACTTAATGTAATAAACACTGGGTGCTCTATGCAATTGTTCGATCACTAAATTCTACTTCTGAAACTAATACCACCCCCCAAAGTTGATCCATACAATTCTACTGAGTGATGGATAAAAGATGTTTCTAGGGGCACTGGGTAGAGGAAGACGACTCTGTGAGAAAGTCGAAGTGGTGGGGAAGACAGGGCAGAGAACTGGACTTGAGAAACGGTTCTAAGTTCTTGGGACTAACTAAGTCAGATCAAGGAGACTAGCTAAACCTCCCATGACTGACTTCAGTTTTCTCTTCCCTACATGAGAAAAGTAGAGCGAATTCTTACTAAAGTGCTTTTCAGGACTTAGTCTTCATTCAGGAAGAGTCTTAGAATTACATTACAACTACGATCACAGGGATCTATGTGTTTTTTTTTTTCTTTGTTTTTTTTTTTTTTTTTTTTTTTTTTCTATTTTTAGCCAAGAAAGCCCCAGGTTTGGTAGCTGGTGGTGAATCTCGGTCAGGCTGCCGTAAAGGTTTCTTTCTGAGTGAAACTGTATTGCGAGAACCCACGTTAAGAGAATGACTCGTTTCTTAGAACTGCTTTTAGCAGCAACTTGGGTTGGTGATGCTTGTCCTCTGGACTGTCCTCAGACTCTGTGCCGACAGCCTTCTTTTTGAAACCAGTGGAAACAGCATCGAAATACTGGGTGCTGAGCTCCAGCAGTGTGTCCAAGAAACATGACCGCCGTCCATGGTGAAGTTGAAAGGTGTTCTAGGTCAATTCTGGGCTCTTCGTTCTTACAGAAACAGATTTCTCTTTTTTACAGGGGTAGGAGTCACCTTTGGGAAGGATCTTCTATCTGGTCCTTATGTCCGTTTCAGCTGTAAGGAGCCTGCGTAAGTGGCCAAGGGTTGAGGACCTTGGGAAAGGGGTAGCAAGTTACTGGCTGTCACTGACTGGGGCCAGAATAGGCCCTTCCCCACCGGGAAACAGAAGGGCCAGTGAATGGCAGTCTCAGCTGTCAGAACGGCTTTAGCTGCCTGGAAGATGGTAAGGAAACCTGGTGGATGCCCCCTTCTTGATTTTATCACCTCAAGACACAGAGGAGGAAACTGGAAAACTGGAAACTGGAAAACTTGGTAAAAACAGATGGGACAGTGACACAGCGGTTGAACATAGGAATGTTTGCAGGAGAACGTTAACAACAGATTTTGCTTTGGGCTCCCATCCATAAACAGCAAAGGCCAAATTCCTCCAGTTCCTAAATCTTTACAAAGGCGGTGCGCTGCTTTCCCTCGAGGTATTTTAAATGATTTTTTGTTGTTGTTGTTCTCTTTGGGATGACAGGGGAATAGCTGACGGGAGTAGGGAACCTCAATTTCTGTGATCAATGTGCACAGGATTTGTGTGCACGAGACGCTCAGTGTGGTTGACAGGCTAAGAATGAAAATGATTCCTCATCTGAAAATGAAACTCTATAGAGCTGCTCTGAAAAACTGTGAGACAGAGGCATTAACACTGAAACGTTCCCCTTTCTAACTCCCAAATGGGTTTTGGAACACAAGAATAAAACTCTGAAGGCATCCCATTTAACTGGTACTTTTCAAGATGGCAGCCACAAGATGAACGTCCAAGAGTAGAACCATGCACTCTCTGCCTAGTGATCACATGTGTCTGGGATAAGTAGGTTTTTCCAGCCCCTTAAGGCTGAAAGGGATGGGGGACAGTGAGAAGACTGGTTACTAAGTACCTCAGTGTTCCACAGGTTTGAGCAATGGGGAATTGTTACTGGGCAGTGCTAGCCCACTGGAGAAGGGAAGTAGGTCTAAGCAGTCATGATGGTTTAGATGAAAGGGAAGGTGATTTACAGCACAAGTTTCTTTTGTTAATGAAGTTAAGAACCCTGCCATACAGTCTTCTCCCACTGTAACCCTGGCTTTCCCTCCTGTCCTTTGGGGGCATTTACAGACTCTCAGAGGGCAGGGGTCTTGGCACCCATCTTTGTGTCTCTCTAGTACAAATATCTGATAGCATGGTATACACTTGGCATCGTAAAAGTTTCTAATCATGAACCACAGATACATACTTACCAACCAAAGGACCCTTTGGATAAGAAGGGAATAGAGGTTACAGAAGAGACCTGAGATCTAACCACGTCTTCCCTAATTTCCATTTACTAATTCAACACATTTATTAAGTCTCTATCCCATGTTAGATACCATGATAGTTGCTATGGGGGATCATCGATGTGGCCCCATCAGTAGCTGGCATAACTCTAGTGCCAATTTATGGGCCAACACCACTGTGAAATAGAACTTCTTTCCTGTACATCAAAAGATAAGGACAGAAAAAAAAGGGAAACATGAACATTGGCTCTGCCTGACTCAGGCTCAATTCCAGTTAAAATCTTTTATCAGAAACATGTTGCCAGACATATTAATAATCAGGTATTTTGAGAAAACAGAGGCCCTAAAAGCAATAATTCTATTGAAGGTAATAGTACTTACCCAGATGCCTTAAAACCACCTTCCTTCACAGGTAGAAAGGATAGGAAATGTGGTTTTTGGTTTTTGTTTTGTTTTTTGTTTTTTGTTTTTTTTTCAGTGTTCAGTGATTCATTAGTTAAGGATAACACCCAGCGCTCATCACAGCATGTGCCCTCCTACCCTCCTACATACCATCGCCCTGTTACCCCCCTCCCCCACCCTCCTCCCCTTTGAAACCTCCAGATTGTTTCTCAGGGTCCACAGTCTCTCAAGGTTCAGAATATGAAATGTTCTATTGCTGACTTATGGTAATAATTAAAAAAAAATTAAAGCCCCAGGTAGCAAGGTGAATAATATTTCAAAGTGTAACAATATGTACTAAACCACAAAAGCCCTTAAAGCTGATAGACTTTGAGCTGAAACTCTGCTTTGCTCAAACCTAGATAGAGACACGTTATTAGAGCACTGTCTTAAAGGGTGCTTTGTTTCTAGTTCTCCTTTGCTTGGCACTATTATGATTCTTAAGAAATCTCCTTTTTTATGTCCTTTTCGTCTTGCCCCTCTTTTCAGAGACTTAATTCAGGGCAATGCTTCCCCCTCTTCGTGAATTTAAGAGGAAAGAGCATAACCTTTGCCAGAAGAAGCAAGATCGAGATCCCTGCCTCTCATTGTCCTAACTACGGTAAAATGTTGCCTTGTATGCTGTGGGCGATGCCTCTGGGATGCCCAGGACAAACACAGACAAGACTTCTAAGCCTGAACACCACACCACGTGCTGCCCAGTTCCCCTTGGGAGCAGGTACGTGGGGCTGGGTGAATTCTGGGGCTTTGGAACAGGGTAAGGCCAAGTGATCCATTCATTGCATGTTTTCACCCCCTAGGCTGATGTCACCAAGCCCAATGTGAAGTCTCCATGGACTGAATCCTCCAGAATTTCTGTTCACTTGCTAAGAGGCACGTAGGAAACCAAATTACATAACTGCATAATGGTGTTCTTATTATGGATCTTATTGAGAATTCTTAACAGGATTGGAAACACCCACAGTGGACATTAATATGCATAATTATCTTCTGTGGTACATCTAGCTACTTTAAAAAAATTACGTCTGGGCTCCCAGAATTGCTTGTTTTCAAGTTTCCTTCCAAAATGGAAGTATGCAGAGGGCCAAACCCCAAGATTTCTTCTTGGTTCAGACGTGAATGAAGAGCAGTAACATTTCCAGAAAGATAAGAGTGTGGTAAACCTGCTGCCTCTGTCAGGTGATAAACAGTAAATCTAAAAAATGGTGGTTCCTGTCTTCCTAAGCCCCAGGACGAGCTATCGCTATTAGGCTTTCATTTTGAAGTCATTAGATTATTCTGCGCCCATGGGTCTGCTCTGCCATGTTGGAATTACAGCGTGGCGTGTAAACTTTTAGAATTACGTGGGACGATCTCCCCCGATATACACTGAGCCATGAATGGTGTGCTCCACTTTCAAACATAGTATTTTATGTGGCTAAGGTTGTCCCTCAGAGAAACAGTTTCTATATGCAGTTGTTCCTCTGGAAACGGGCACGGAAAATAATTTTTCATGGAGATTGTTCAATGCGGTTAAGAGACACAATGGGAGGCTTGGAAAGTTACATTTCTTCCCGGAAGGAATAATCAACTGTTTGACATTCATACTCATGCTTTTTTGACAAGCCTATTCCAATTTCAGAATGTCTGTAATCATTCTTGGTGACCACCAGGAAAAAAGATTTCTTCTGTGCAGTGTTTTTGGGGGATAGCTGCAGTTTTCTCTAGCCATAAGTGGCACCCTTGAACTTGGATCTTGAACCTTCCTCTTGGTAACTCTGCATGGCTGTTAGGTCCTTGTTTACTCTTGGTTGTGTTCCAGAAGTTATTCCTAATCTTTCAGATCTTTGAACTCTTTTTTTAAATTGTAGTTGACATACTGTGTTCCGTTAGTTGGGTGTGGACAATGTGGTGACTTGACAGTTGTGTTACCAAATGCTCGGCATTTGTGCCCTTACCATCTTCATGTCACTGTGCAAAGGTGTCACAAGGATATTGTCTGTGTTCCTGATGCCATACGTGACTTACTCATTTTGTAACTGGAAGTTTGTACCTCTTAATTCTCTTCAACTACCTTGCCCTTCTCCAAACCCTACTCTCCTCTGGCAACTCTCAGTCGGCTCTGGGTATTTAAAAGCCTAGTTTTGTTTTGTTTTGTTTTTGTTTGTTTGTTTTTGGGTCTGTGTCTCTTTTTAACTCTGTTTTTTCATTTGTTTCTTAACTTCCACCTATGAAGGAAATCATATGGTACCTTGTGTTTGTCTGACTCATATCACTTAGAATGATACTCTCTAGTTCCATCCGTGTTATTGCAAACTGCAACCATTTCATTCTTTGTTATAGCTAAGTAATGTTACACTGTGTATGTGTGTTTCATATCTTCTGTATCCATTCATTTGTTGATTGAAACTTACATGGCTTCCATAGCTTAGCTATTTTTAAAAATGCAATAAATATAGGGGTACATATATCTTTTCTAATTAGTGTTTTCGTTTTCTGTACCTAGAACTGAAAGAAATGTGTTGTATAGTACTTATCATTTTATTTCTTTTAGGCATCCCTGTGTCATTTTCCATAGTGGCTGTACCAGTTTGCATTCCCACCAACAGTCCATGAGTGTCCCCTTACTTTTACATCTTCATCAACACTTGTTATCTCTTGTCTTTTTGATACTAACCATATGGATTTCGATTTTCCCGATGGTGAGCATCTTTCCATGTGCCTGTTGGCCATCTGTGTGTCTTCTGTGGAGAATTTCTGTTCAGGCCCTCTAACCAGTTTTTAATTGGATTATTTGGATTTTTTGGTATTGAGTTATATTAGTTCCTTATATATTTTGAATTATTAACCCCCTATTTGTGCATCACTTGTAAATATATTCTCCCATTCAGTAACAGATGGCCTTTTTATTTTGTTGGTGGATGATCCTTTTAATGTATTGTTGAATGTGGTTTACTCATATTTTGCTGAGGATTTTGATATCAATGTTCATCAGAAATATTGGTCTGTAGTCTTCTATTTTTTTTTTTTTTTTGTAGGGCCTTCATTTGGTTTTGGAATCAGGGTGGTGCTGACCTCCTAGAATGAATCTGGGAGCATTCCTTCCTCTTCTTTATGGAATGGTATGAGAAGGGTAAGTGTTAACTCTTCTTTTAATGTTTGGTAGAGTTTACCCATGAAGCTGCTATTTGCTCTTAGACACATGTTGGGAGTTTATATTATTATGGGTTCTGTATTATTACTAGTAGTTGATGTGTTCAAGGTTCCTACTTTCTGATTCAGTCTTCGAAGACTGTAGGTTTCTAGGAATTTATCCATTTCTTCTATGTGGTCCAATTTGTTGGTGTATATTTTTTTGCAGTAGTCTCTCATAATCCTTTGTATTTTTGGCATGTCGGTTGTTTCTTCTCCTCTTTCATTTCTGATTTATATATCTGAGTCCTTCTCTTTTTTTGTTTGAGGAGTCTGGTTAAGAATTTATCGATTTCCCTTATCTTTTCAGTGAACCAGCTCTTAGTGTCATTGGTCCTTTCCACTGTTTTCTTGTCTCTGATTTTTAGTATTTCTTTCCCTCTACTAACTTGGGCATTATTTGTTTTTTGTTGTTGTTGTTGTTTTTTATTTTGTTTTGTTTTAGTTTCTTTAAATGTAAGGTTAGATTATTTGGGATTTTTCTTGCTTCTTGAGGTAGGCCTGTCCTGCTATAAATTTCTCTCTAATAACTGCTTCCAGGACATCTCAAAGATTCTGGACTGTTGTGTTTTAATTTTCATTTGTCTATAGGTTTTTTTTTTTAGTTTCTTCTTAGATTTCTTTCTAGACCCATTGGTTATTTGGTAGCATGTTGTATAACCTCCGTGGTTTGCTTTTTCCTGTTTTTTCTTGTAATTGTTTTCTAGTTTCAGAGCATTATGTTTGGAAATGATACTCGATATGAGTTCAATCTTCTTAAACTTATTGAGACTTGTTCTTTGGCCTAATATGTGATCTGTCCTGGAGCATGTCCCAAGTGCACATGAAAATAATGGGTATTCTGCTGTTTGGGGGTGGAATATGCTTTATATATCTGTTAGGTCCACCTGGTCTAATGTGTGTTCAAAGCCACTCTTTCCTGGTTGATTCTGTCTGGATAATCTATCCATTGTTGCAAGTGGGGGTATTAAAGCCCCCTACCATTATTGTATTACTGTCAACTTCTCCCTTATGTCTATTAATATTTGCCTACGTATTTAGGTCCTCACATACTGGGTATATAGATATTTAGAATTATATCCTTTTGTTGCACTGTTCCCCTTATCAGTATGTAATTCCCTTCTTTTTTCTTGGTTCAAAGTCTATTCTGTCAGATGTTAAGTATTGCTACCCCAGATTTTTAGCCTTTCCATTTGCATGAAATGTCTTTTTCCGTCCCTGCACTTTCAGTCTGTATGTGTCTCTATGTCGAAAGCAAGTCTCTTGTAGGGACCATATATAGCTGGGTCCTATTTTTCTATCCATTCCGTCATCCTGTGACTTTTGGTTGGATCACTTAGTCCATTTACACTTAAATTGTCGATAGGCATATACTTATTGCCATTTTGATGTTTCCCTATTGCTTTTGGAGTTCTGTTCTTCTTTTCTTGCTCTCTTCTGATTTGATAGCTTTTCATAGCTTTATGTTAGGATTCTTTTTATTTTGTGTGCACCTATTACAGGTCTTTGGCTTGTGGTTACAATGAGGTGCATATGTAACATCCAGTGTGTATGATAGTCGATAGTAAGTTGATGGTCGCTTAAGTTCAAAAGCATTCTAAAAGCACTGCCTTTCTAGGGGTGCCTGGATGGCTCAGTCTGTTAAGCATCTGACTCCTGATTTCAGCTCAGGTCAGGATCTCGGGGTTGTGAGATTGAGCACTATATCAGGCTCTGTGCTGGGTATGGAGCCTGCTTGAGATTCTCTTTCTCCTCTTCTATCTCCTCCTCTATCTCCAATCAAACAACCAATCAGTCAACAAAAGCATTATATTTCTATTCTGTCGCTCATATTTTACATAACATATTTTACATATTTTTATTTTGCGTATCCCTTAACTAATTACTGTAGATGTAATGGACTTTACTGCTTTTGTCTGTGACCCTTCATACTAGCTTTGTAAGTGACTCATCTACTACCGTTACTATATATTTGCTTTTACCAGTGAACTTTTTCCTTTCAAGATTTTCTTCTAGTTAAGACCTTTCTTTCTGAGCTAAAGAAGTCCAATTAACGTTTCTTATAAGGACAGTTTAGTGCTAATAAACTCCTTGATGTCTCTTTCAATTTTGAATGATAAACTATCTGGGTAGAATATTGTTGGTATAGGTTTTTTTTCCTTTCAGCAGTTTGATTATCTCATGCCCCTCCCTTCTTGCTTGCAAACTCTGCTGAAAACTCAGCTAATAGCTTTATGGGGTTTCCCTTGTACCTAACTAGTTGCTTTTTTCTTGCTACTTACTTACTTACTTACATAATTTATTGAGAGAGCCAGCATGAGTGGGAGTTGGGGAGAGCAGGGAGAAAGGGAGAATCTTTATTTCCTTTTTAAAGATTTTATTTATTTATTTGTCAGAGAGAGTGAACAAGCACAGGCAGGCAGAGTAGCAGGCAGAGGCAGAGGGAGAAGCTGGCTCCCTGCTGAGCAAAGAGCCCGATGTGGGACTCGATCCCGGGATCCTGGGATCATGACCCTGAGCCGAAGGCAGTGGCTTAACCAACTGAGCCACCCAGGTGTCCCAAGAGAGGGAGAATCTTAAGGAGGCTCTACACTGACCTTGGAGGCCAATGTGGGGCTCTATCTCACAACCCTGATATTATGACCTGAGCTGATCTCCAGTGTCAGACACATAACCAACTGAGCCACCCAGGTGCCCCTCTCTTGCTACTTTTAAGATTCTCTTTTCATCTGCAATTTTTGTCATTTTAATATGTGTCATGGTATTGGCCTCTTTGAGTTCCTCTTGTTTGCGTCTCTCTGTACTTCCTGGACCTATATATTTGTTTCTTTCCCCCGGGTCAGAGAAGTTTTCAGCTCTTCTTTCTTTGGTAAGTATTCTGCCCCCATTCTCTCTGTTGCTTCTGGGACCCCTATGAGTTACTCTGTTATTTGTCTGTTTTGTGTACCCTTTGATCTGTTCTTGATTTCCTCTAGTGTGTTTTTCTCTTATTACTGTCTTCTTCAGTTCTGATTGGTTCTTTATATTTTTGGTCTCTGTTAAAGTTCTGAGTTTATCCCAATTTAGGTCCATTACTTTGAACTCTTTATTGGGTAGATTACTTATCTCCATTTTGTTGGTTCAGACATCTTTCTTAGGTTTTGCCTCTTTCTTTCTTCTTGAACATATTCCTCTGCCTCCTCATTTTGTTTGACTCTTTTTGCTTGTTACAATGTATTAGGTAGATCAGCTGTGTCTCTTGGTGTTAGAAGTACTATTGGTCTTAGGTAGAAAGTGTCCTGTGGTTCCCAGTAGCACAGTCCACTCTGGTCACCAGAACCAGGTACTAGAGATGTCCCCTGTGGGCAGCATGTGTCTTCCTGTTGTGCCTGGGCTTTGACTGCTCTAGGCCCACAGGTAGGTGGGGCTGGCCCCTCCCAGGGGGCAGTAGTTGCTTCAGGGGGATGCTCACTAGGTGCAGTTGGATGACCAGTGCCAGCAAGGTAGGTGGAGAGGACCAAAATTGTTTCCTGCAAAGTGCTGCCAGCCAGGCTGAAGGAGGGCAAGAAAATAGTGTCCACCAGCACTTCTAGTCCTGGAGAAAGCTCCTACCAATATGAATTCAGAACTTATGGAGACTCATCTCTGTGGTACAGGTCCCCAGTAACATAGGCTGCCTGATGTGGGGTTTGATGGCCTTACTCCTTAGGTAGAGTCTCTGTGCCTATGATGTCCCTCCATCCTGTGGTTCGCCATGCAGGAGACTGGGTTCTCAACCACATCTTTGCCCCTTCTCCATGTGGCTTTTTCTTTCAGTCTTTACCCGCAGAAGATCTATTCTGCTAGTGTTTACGGAATTTTCAGAGTCAGCTGCATTATCTGTAGTGGTAGCCTCAGTGTATCCAGAGGAAGAGGTGAGCTCAGGATCCTATTATTCTGTCATCTTCCAGTATTTTAGAATTTTTATTTAAAAAGGTACAATTATAAATGGGCCCATTTAGAAATTCCATAAATAATGAAATGGAATCAAGTGTCAAGTAAATGATATTCATAAGTTGAAGAGGACTATAAAAGGGCTATTATTTTCATATATTGTATTGACTGAGAAATTTATGTTGATTCTAATGCCATTTTAACATTTGTAACTGTACTTAGTGACATTTTGCCCATAAAAATTCAAGCTGTCGACAGGCCTGCTGGAATGCCTTTCTTGGGCCTATAAGAGACCTCTGTCCCCAGTAATAAGAGAAAGCAGCTCAACTTTTAAGAAGTAGCAATGAGATAACAGAATTAATAAAGCACGGTGGAGAATGTGAAATTTGAAATAAGGATAGTACTGCTTACCAAAAAAGCTTTCTATGAAGAAACTCCTAGAGATAGTGGTGCATTATGAGTCCAACTAAAGTCTGTAAGACCTTGTAAAAGAGATGCTGTAAGATCAGAACACATGGTCCATTTGGGGAAATGAGACCCATTCATAAAAACCAAAGAAGTTCTCGAGATCCACAGTATTCCAAAGGGGGACTGGGCTTTGAGGGAGCTCATGAGCAAAAGAAGCAAGAACATGAGTGCATTTTTCTGCCAAGCAAAGAAAAACAAACAGACCTTTCATCTGACTTGCTGAAGGCACAGTAGTGTAAAAACTTAAAGCACCCTGTGATATTTCGGTTCTACATCCTCAGCAGGTAACACAGAACCTCAACTATAATAGGTACACAGGGTACTTTTGTTAAATACATGTTATTCCCAGGAAGATTGTAATAAGTTGAGTAGCCACAAAGAGTATCTGCTATGAGGATTGTCCCAGTCTCCAAATCCCCAGGGAATAACTTAAAGCAGCGGATCTCACCATGGGCAATGCTGTCCCCTGAGGGGACATGTGGCGGTGTCTAAGGCATTATTGGTTGTCACGAGTCTACTAAGGATGCTACTCAACAGTCAACAAGGTCCCAGGACAGCTGAAGAGCAGAGAACTATCCACTCCCAAAGGTCAACCATGCTGAGGCTGAGTGACCCCGAGCTAAACCAATTAAATGATTGAACCAACCTGGAATGTCTCCCACATGATCCTGGAGACCTGTCCAAATAGCACGGATCTCTCCATCAAAGGTATTTTACCGTGGCTTTAACATCCTTCTGCTCAGTAAGTAGGATACGGAACAGCTGGAGCCCCAAGTCAATCTAAAGCAATTACATGTTTCCTTCTCAAGTTAGAACTAAATACTTGCTTATGAAACCTGGGGAGTTTGGTTGGCCTCAACATGCTAACTTGGTTTCTGTCGTTTGGGATCCTGTCACACCTTTTGTTCTTGTTGCTGAAAAGATTTACATGGTGTATGGGCGATTAGGGTGTTTTAATGTAATTTTCTACCCCTGTGTGGCATTAAGGTAATTCTTGGGAAATTCATAATGTAGCATCTTCACAAGAAAATTCTCTGGATTATACAAGGGGGTCTGTGGAAGAGTTCTTTCGATACTGCACAACTTTGGACTCTTAGATATGAACCGTACAGTGTGGAATTCTTCCAAACAAGCCCATTAGGAGATCCATAAAACATCTGCTCCGAGTTTGGATTATATGTGGGCTCATAGTCCCATAGTCATTTCCCGGTGTATTTTTGAAAGCAACAAGAATCCTAACCCTCCATTCAGCTCTGCACTTAGGTCTCTCCTTGTGCTTTTTTGTAATATTCACGAACGTTCATGAGTTTGGAGACTGAGAGACACCCAGAGGGTAGAAGACATTGAAGGGGCACACCCAGGCCAAGAGGATGGCGTCTGCAACTGAGCAGCTTAGATCCTCAAGAATACATGAGGACCTTCCAAATGCAATGAGGTCTCATGATAACGTGTGACTTAGAGAAGGACAAGGCAATTGGAATCCATGTTTCCCTTTTGTAAACACTACCCACATGTGTAAATGTGCGCGTCAGGGTGAGGGATCTATTAGGAAGTATTTACCTAATGAGCTGAGGTTTTTGCAGACAAAATCTAAATGAGTGAAATCTAATCTAAATCTGATTATCTAAAATCTAAATCTAAAATCTAAAATGAGTAAATCTAAAGCTAAAATGAGTAAAAATGAGTTAAAAAAGTAAAAAATAAATCTAAAATGAGTAAAACCACTGAAAACTGCAACTCAGCTTGAACTCTCCATGGACTCCTTTGTGGGTAAAGTCGCCAAATGACAACATATTTTTGTCACTTCGATGACAGACTGATTAGATTCTGCTTCGGGTGACGCAGCAAGATGACGCTGCTGTAAAATAATATCAAGTTATCTGAACTTCCATTGTTATTTCTCCAATACCCATGCAGAAAGGCTAAAAATAGAGTGGGAGTGGGTAAGAATCTTTTCCCTCCTTGATATGATGACTCTGAGCAAGTTACCGAGCCTCTCTGTGTCTTGGCTTCCACATTTGTAAAACAAGCCTAATACTACCACTTTCCCCATAACCCAGTTCACAGCGGTGACACGCTTGCAGCCAAGCCTCACCCAGAGGGAGTGCTCTGTAAACACCATGGTTACTGTTTTCTACCATATTTTCCCATGGGGATGCTGTACTTCATCTCCTGGACAGCCTGTAAATCAGAGAAAGGGCCTATCTCTGGTACTACCTGGGGGTCCTAAAAGTTACTGGCTGGTTCTCCCTGTTGTCGCAACCCCAGTCTTTAGAACAGCGACTGGCTCACAGAAACTCAGTAGGACAGTGTTGAATCACTTCCCCATAAAATTTCTCGATGACACTGACAGTGTGTTCCTTCCTATTCAATCAAATATTGGTCCCTTCTTGTATCCTGCAAACGTAAATGTTAAGTGCACCTAGTTAGTTAGACTGATGTGGTCTGTTTTGATCCTTGAGTAAATACCAAGGTCGTCCAATTGTTTCCTCCCTGACCTAAAGTTAGACCAAGTCCGTTCTCAACATGCAGGGGGAGAAAAAAAATGGAAGTGATTCCAAGAAGGCCTTAACGCTAAAGCACGTCATGTCAGCTTCAGAGGTCAAGATAGAGGTCATATTGCCCAACGTGGAGAGCCACACGGTAATGTCCCTTGGAAGACACAAGGGTGATGACTCACTCGTTTGGTCAGCTGAGTATCCATCATGAAGTTGTGCACGTGTTTTTCTGCTTTGGTAAGTTCTAGCTTTCTTGCCACCACAGCGACCACCAGGGCTGTGCAACCAGCACCCTGAAAACCAGAAGAGAACAGAACCCCAATAAGTCAGTACATTTGGTCTCAGCCACATGAAAAAAAAAAAAATGTTGTTCACCAAGTACGTAAGTGTCCGGAGATAAGAAACTGTAGCAGGGGCACCTGGGTGGCTCAGTGGGTTTTAACCACTGCCTCTGTCTTTGGCTCAGGTCATGTTCCAGGGTCCTGGGATTGAGCCCCACCTCAGGCTCTCTGCTCAACAGGGAGCCTGCTTCCCCCCCCACCCGCCTGCCTCTCTGCCTACTTGTGATCTCTGTCTGTCAAATAAATTAAAAAAAAACAAAAACAAAAACAAAAAAAAAACTGTAGCATTAGGTGACCTCAACACATAGCACCAAAAATGCCTGGCCGAGCTCGAGGAGCAGGCCTATAAGTGGGGCTTTAAAAACTTAGTTTATGTATTATAAGAGCTCAAACATGTTATTTGACTCAAACAGACTTTAATCATAAGAAATAAATGGTAAAGGAGCAACTTGTGGAAATTTCAGAGATTTCTTAAGAAACAGAGCATATCAGTTATATACCTGGGAGTACAATAGGAACAGATAACAGCTGAGTAAATTAGCATAAATGCATGGAGTAGAAATAACCATTATTCCATTAAAAATAACCCTGCACAATCTTCTCTCAAGCTAAGACTGGAGGGAGGTCTTCAAGTCAGTGGACCATGCTGTACCAGGAATGGAAAGAGATGCATTATCTCCACATACACATAACTTCAAGGTCACGGGAAGATCTCAGCTTGACAAAAGAACTATCTAAGTTTGAAGGTAAGGGATACCTGTCCTATTTCAGACATTTACCAGTACTAAGAAAGGTGCGGGCTCCCTTTTTTCCTGAAAAAGATCAACAGTGGTCTTTTTAAAATTACAGGCCACTGTGCTGATCTCTTAGGAAGAGACACGAGACACTGATGGTATCCCAGGGATTAGAGTCCTTCTTCTCCATGATCCCATGCATGAGGAGTTGGTTCTTGGTTTAAGGCCAGTGATTTCATATGGGGCCAGGAAGGCAGGGCTGGGATACCTCGGTTGTTAGTTTTCGGGCAAGGTCATGGCTACTGCAGTTATCTCATGGATCTTGGGCACAGCCAACCTTGTGGGAGCGGAGGGGAAACTGAGGACCTACCAACAGGCCTGTGAAAGGGAGTCTGGGCCCTCCAGATGGAGTCCTATCCCCAAGAGGCCCCCAGGATGGTAGGACTGGCCAAACTGTCTCACTAGACAGCGAAGAAGGCAGGGTTTAGGCAGGAATCTATGGCAAAGGGGTGCCAACAGCATGATGTTACAATACTTGTGGATCTTTTAACAGGCTTGAATCTTTTTAAACTAGTTTTTAATAGGATCTTTTTTTAAAAAGTATTTTATTTATTTATTTGACAGACAGAGATCACACATAGGCAGAGGGGCAGGCAGAGAGAGAGGAGGAAGCAGGCTCCCTGCTGAGCAGAGAGCCCGATGTGGGGCTCAATCCCAGGACCCTGGGATCCTGACCCAAGCCGAAGACAGAGGCTCTAACCCACTGAGCCACCCAGGTGCCCCTTAACAGGATCTTCTTTACGTTAGCCAAAATGTTAAGGTGCTCACTGGATAGTTATCCAAAAGAGTCCCAAAGTCCCACCAGGTGACCTGGTTTTCCTCACTACCAGTAGGTCTGAAAATCACAAATTACAAAAGAAAATTCCACACCTTATGTACATGGTAGATTTCACCTTCAGTATCTAATATTGAGGAACAGGAATTACTCCCAGCATATCCATGTCTATAATATTATATGGCTGCTTTAAAATTTTATTTCTGTAATGCTTAAAGGCAACATAATATTCAAGCAAGTCAGATAATTATACACAAAATGTGCTCTGAATTTTACCGCTTAAAAAGGATCTGCACTTGGAAACAAATTTAAGGAGGTAGAAGACCTGTACTCTGAAAAATGTAAGACACTGATGAAAGAAACCGAACATAAATCAGCGGAAAGATCAGACGTGCTTATGAATTGGAAGAATTAGGATATCCATACGACTCAAAGCAACCTACAGATTCAGGGCTCCCTATCAAAATTTCAATGGTATTTTTCATAGACCTAGAACAAATGAGCCCTGAATTTGTATATAACCACAAAAAAATGCCCTGATAGCCAAAGCAGTACTGAAATAGAAGAACAAAGCTAAAGGTGTCAGGCTCCCCGATCGCAAACCACACAATAATCAAAATGGTATGGTACTGGCACAGAAATGGACTCACAGATCAATGGAACAGGATAAAGAACCCAGAAGTAAACCCAGGCTTCAGTGGTCAATTTACAACAAAGGTGACAAGAATAAAAAATGGGCAAAAGATAATCTTGGAAAACTGGACCACTTTCTTTAACCATCCACAAAAATAAAACGAAAATGAATTAAAGACCTAAATTTGAGACCTGAAACCATAAAACTCTTAGAAAAAAAAAAATTGGCACTAAACCCTTAGCCCCCTGAGCATCACATTTTGGATTTGTTTCCTCAGGCAAGGACAATAGTGCAACAACGTCAAACATCAAACTAAAAAGGTTGCACAATGAAGAATATCGTCAACAAAGCAAAAAACAACTTACCTACTGCATGAGGAAGATATTTGTAAATGGCAGATCCAGTAAGATCCCATAAGGGGTTAATATAAAGAGCACCTACAACTCAACACCCAGAAAAACCAAATAACCTGATTAAAAATGGACAAAGAACCCTAATAGATGTTGCTTGTAAAAAGACATACAGCCAGCCAACAGATACATGAAAAGATGCTCACCATCAAGGAAATGCAAATCAAATCCACAATGAGATACCACCTCACACCTGTTAGAATGGCAGATACCAAAAAGACAAGAAATAACAAGTGTTGGCTAGAATGGAGAGGAAAAGGACCCCTCGTGCACTGCTGGTGGGAATGTAAGTTGGTGCAGCCACTGAGGAAAGAGAGTATGACAGTTCTTCAAAAAATTGAAAATAGAGCTACCCTACAATCCAGTAATCCCACTTGTGAGGATTTACCCACTTTTGATGGAATATTACTCAGCCATAAAGAATGTGATCTTGCCATTGGAAACAACATGGATGGAACTAGAAGTTTCTATGCTAAGTGAAATAAGTCCAAGACAAATACTGTATGATTTCACTTATATGTAGAATTTTTAAGAAACAAACACACCAGAAACAGACAAATATAAAAAACAAACTTCCAGTTATCAAATAAAAAGATCCTGGGGCTATGGAATACATTTTTTTTTAAGATTTTATTTATTTATTTGACACAGAGAGAGATATCACAAGTAGGCAGAGAGGCAGGCAGAGAGAGAGAGGAAGGGAAGCAGGCTCCCTGCTGAGCAGAGAGCCCAATGCGGGGCTCGATCCCAGGACTCTGGGATCACGACCTGAGCCGAAGGCAGAGGCTTTAACCCACTGAGCCACCCAGGCGCCCCTATGGAATACATTCTAAGGGATATAGTAAATAATAACGTGAGGACTTTTTATGGTGACAGAGGGTAACTTGACTTCTGGTGATCCTGTCTTAATACATAGAAACGTCGATTCACTGTGGCACACACTGAAACTAACATAGTATTATACATCACCTATACTCTCAGTTTTAAAAAAAGAATGACTTTTTGAAAGCATACACATCTGTGCTATTCACTTTCAAACATTTGCCACAACATCTAAATAGTTTTGGTGTACTGAAAAGGGGCTAACCAAAAAACAGCGGCCACTCAAGATGGCCACCCATACCTGCCCACTGTAGATACTATTTGCTCGAGAAATACGGGATCACATGTTGCACACTGCTCCCAGGTGCTCATCACTCAGTAACGAGATTCAAGAGCAGCAGTGGTTTCCGCATAAGCAGAGAATGTAAAAATCTGAGGGGCTTCCACTGCTAGAGAGAAAGGAGCTGTGAGCGGCGGCTGGCACTCAAAGTTGAATATTGTTCTCCCCTGGCAGGTGGCCACTGCTGAGATCCTTCTGGAAAGAGATCAACATCCTAATAGGAGTGGAAAATCACCAGTATCAAGAGCCTTTGAAGGTCGATTTTTATTTGTGTTTATTCTTGCGCTCTTTTTTGTTGTTGTTTTGGTTTTGGTCCCCCCACCCCCACTCAGCGTTCTCTAGCTCGCTGCAAATCTTGTGCACTAAAATGAGTACATGCAAAGTGCAAAAGCAGGAGAGTCTAACAGTTTAGGAGTTATTCAAACTATTACCCGTACCTGTCACTTCATCATCCTAACTGTACCCTTGAAATGGTACCTCAAGGGCCACTTAGAAAACTCCGTCTGTTCAAACACAGCCACTCCTTTAGTTTTGTTTTAATTAGGGCAGCCATAAACTCCTATATCCCCAGGTTCTTAATATTCATCAAAGGACTCCACGTGGATAGAATTGGGTTTCAAAAAAGTAACTTAAAAAAAAATTGTAGAGGTATGCAAAATGAAAGCTTTCCAGGTTCCAAGGAAATCCCCACCCACGTGAAGGGTTTTAAAGATTTAAGTAACGGCATGACGTTATTGTCCATTCCATTCCGTGAAGTGAAGACAGATGAAAGTAAACATGCTTCTACAACATTTCCTCCAAAGCGTGTCGTCATCGTGATGGATGTAGAAACAGTTGGGTCGAACATATGTTACTCTCTGAAAGGAAGATCCCTGTATGCCTTTACCAAGATGAGTCATCTTCCTTTCACCAAAGTCAGAAAATATATCCTGGTTCCTGGTCTCCCCTTTCATTCATGTTATGAAGGAAGAACGAAGCAGATCACTGGCCCGTCCCTGCAAGATGCTTGGGCTCCTCCCGACTACACGAGGAAAACACGGGTGTGTTTACGAAGCTGATAGACTCAAGGAAAATGTGGAGGTTCTCCCTAGCTGCTGTGTCACCTTTCCTCCCAACAAATTACACGTTGCGAGAAAGAGAGAGAGAGGAGGGAGACCATGTCCTTAGAAGAGATCATTACTAAAGCTCATTGCCCTATACCAGATAATCAGCATAAAGCAGAAGTGGAACCCCAACACCTGGAGGGTCTGAGATACTGCCAAATGAAAAAAATACAGCCCTTTTCTCCATTCTGCATTTCCTCATCAGAGCACAGAAACCGTAAGGCATGTTGGACCGCAGAATGTTCAGGAAGAAATTCATTCTCCCCGAGGTCATTTTACTGCACGATGTTTGAAAAGTTCAAGGCACCACCGTCATTTTACATCAGGTCCCCTGGTTCTGCTCTTCTGGTGGATTCCTTCAAGAATCATTTTGGAAAGCCATTTTGGGGAGCAAGATTTAACAAGCTGATAATACGAGCCTATGGAGAAGGGAAATACTTTAATAGCACATTGGGTAAAGGTTTGGGTTCTTATTTAAAGAGGCACCTGCCACGAATGTAACATAAACACTGGAATGTATAATTTTCTTTTAGAAATTTCAGGATCCACACCCTCACCAAAAATGACTAATGAAAAAAAATGCGAGTGTTCAAAATACTCCAGTGTTAAATTAATTCTCCTCCTGCAAGTCTTATAGTAGCTCCTAAAAGCTCAAAACTTGAGTGTGATAGCCAATTTGTTCAACAGTAATTAAAATTTACCAAAATACAGTTAATTTGAAAAAAAATCAAGCTTTTTCCTTAAAATACACCCAAATTAATAAAACAGCTTTAAGGCCGATTAACTTGAAAATATCTGCATATCCTCCAAAAGGAAGATAAAATGAGTATTTGGAAATACTGCCCATTTCTCTGTCCCTGGGGTTGACTGAGGCAGTATCACAGAATAATAAACACATTTTAGTGAGCTCGTCTGATACACTTTTTTTTTCATGAAACTATGTCAACCAATCACTTCTGGCAACTAAAATTCTATAAACTACTCAGCTTTCCTATTCTATCCCACTGGAATTCTGCAAGATCTCCTCGGGTCATGAAAATCAACAACAGTCAAGGTAATTTTGAAGACAGATTGCCCTGAGTTTCTTTAAAGATGAGTTGGTATTTGCTGATAGGAGGGGAAAGGTCAAGTCCGCTGTCCTCAACCGGTAGAAGAGGGGAGGAGGTAAGTGTGGTTTTTTTGAGTTCAGTCAAAAAACCCAGACCTACAAAACCCAAGTCTCCATTAGAGTGATTTGCTGGTTCAGCTCATTCATGCGCTTTGATGGTTGGAAAGAAAGACACGGTGCCTAAAACTGGTCGTCAACAATGAGTCACGCCCGGGTTTCAATCTCCTTGTTAGTGACAGTGCCAGGGTGAGTGCACATATTGTAAAGACAGGAACGGTAGTCCTGCCAAATAAAAGTGCTGATAGTTTAGAAAAATCAGGTGCAATGGTGGAGGCAACAAGTCAGAAGCTAGAAGGTCACAACAACTTCTGACTCGATGTGTCTGTACTTGGAAAGCTCCCATTATATTTCGGAAGAAATGCCTCTGTGGAGACATGAAGGTCCGCTTAGGGCACTGGCAGAGAATTCTGCCTTCTGACTGAAGGTCCATCAACCCCTCCTATTCCTCTGCGCAACAAAGAAATGATCTGAAGAATTTAAAGATGGGCTCTCCTCAGATTCACCGAACACACCAGAAAGACCCCAGCAAACAAAAAACTTCTTCCAAGTTATTTGATCTTAAACACATCATGTCAAATTCTAGAAGACTTACAGAAAGTATCCTGGGGTGGGTTTTTTGTTTGTATGTTTTGTTTTTTGTTTATTCACACAAGCAATACCAGGAACTGACTTTTACTGTAGTTTCTCAGGATTTCTCTGTCCCCTGGCAGGGGGAAAAAAATCCCTGAATGGAGAGAGAGAAAGTAGGAAGAATATAACCAGACCTTCAGTTTAGCCCTCTTGAATAGCATTCTCTTTATAAGCTCTGGCTAATTGATGGCTGTGTTCTGGAAGACTCTGTGACTAAATGAACAATGTAGCGTTTTTTCCCCCTCAGGATGAAAACTGACCTTTGACAACTGACTGAGCCACCATGTGACTTTCCGTCAAGACTCCTCCCCAAAGATACAGACGTAGTGAAAAGAAGGGACATCTGTACCCCCAATGTTCACAGCAGCAATGGCCACAGTCGCCAAACTGGAAAGAACCAAGATGCCTTTCAATGGATGAATGGATAAAGAAGATGTCCATATCTACAATGGAGTATTACACCTCCATCTGAAAGGAGGACTACTCAACTTTTGTATCAACATGGACAGGACTGGAAGAGATTATGCTGAGTGAACTAAGTCAAGCAGAGAGAGTCATTTATCATATGGTTTCACTTACTTGTGGAGCATAAGGAATAACACGGAGGACATTGGGAGAAGGAGAGGAGAAGGGAGTTGGGGGAAATTGGAGGGGGAGACAAACCATGAGAGACTGTGGACTCTGAAAAACAATCTGAAAGTTTTGAAGGGGTGGGGGGTGGGAGGTTGGGGGAACCAGGTGGTGGGTATTAAGGAGGGCACGGATTGCATGGAGCACTGGGTGTGGTGCATAAACAATGAATCTTGGAACACTGAAAAAATTAAATAAATTTAAAAAAAGCTCCTCAACGATGGGTAAAAGGATTTATTATCTGAAACTCTCACCCTGATGTGGTATAAAAAATAGACTTTTTGTTATTGTGGTTCCCTGAATAAAACTTGAACGATTCACTGCTGCCATGATTGTTAAATTGTTCTGAACTGCAGAAATGGTTGCGGGGGAAGCTAGATCACACTTGTGAACGGGACCCACATGTGTTGATGAATCCATGGGAAACTGCTTATCAGGTAATAACCTGTGTCCCTAGGATGGGGCAGATAATACTTCCTGTTTTAAGGTAATTTTGCCAAAAAATCTTGTCATCTATATTCTAGGTAAAGGGCCCATGGGAGAAGCCATAATTCTACAGAAATAGACAAGCAAAAATGCTAAGTGACTTAATGACCTTCATTCTCCTATAAGCCAAGAGATACCCTTTTACCAATGAAACTGTATTCTCCTCTTGAAATGATCCTGTATATTCCTAAGTAAGGGGAAAGTAGAGCTTTTAGCTTGTGTTTTGTCTATACATACAGATATGAAAGCATAGCTAGGGTAACTTTATAATTGCTAAGCAAAACAACTACCTGCTCTACATCAAGTAGGACATGATGAGAAACCAGCTCCAACTGATGAAAAGCTAAGACACCAATGATCTGACAGCGATGTCTGCCCAGCACCTTCAGCCAAAAGAAGAAAGCCATTTAGAGGTCATCCCATTGGCTGCGGAAGCATCAAGTCTTTGGTAGGACCCCACAGAGGAAAGACTGATGGATAAAGAGAAAAAAATAATTGCAACCTTCATGGCTTTCTCTGGAAGGGTGATGAGTGACCATTAAGCAATCCTGGGAGTCTGTGTTTTTAAGACACTATCCAGGAGAGAGGAAGAGATCTTTGTGTCTTCAGCTTTACTATAAGGTAGGTGTGGGTAAGAAGGAGATTTCTGCTTGATTTGTCTGATCTATCACACTGTGGTACCTGTATCTAAGATCATCTTATTTTAAGCATTTCCATCATCATTTATGCATACAACACTGTAAAAATTACAAGAAAAGCTTTACATGGTTGTCTTGGATTCACAATTGACATTTCAGGCAAGGAGAGGTGTTTTGTTTTGTTTTGTTTTGTTTTTGATAAGGCCATTTGTTTGTCTCTTAGAAATATTCTGGAAAACTCTCCTCACTCTTTCACAATATATTTCTGCCCAGAGCACTGCAGATTAATCTTAATGTCTTTAGAGCCCAAAAATATCACTCACGACACAAATTAAGTTATTTAAAAATTTTAAATTACAGTTTAATTTTGGGGTTTTAACCAATGAAATGTGCACATCTAAAAAGGTGTCATGAAATAATTCATCAGTTTCATTAGTTTTATGAAGAAAGCCAGTGCTCATTTCTTTATGTGTACATTTTGAAATGGGGAATGGTCTTTGTAGATGTTAGCATTTGGATTCACTATATCTTACATCAAAGTGGAAAAAAAAACCCCACCACATAAAGCTATATATTCTATCAATTTCATAAAGACAAAAACCAGAAAATTCAAATATAAAAGAACACAAAAAATATAGCACTTCAGAGATAATAGACAAGATGATTCAGGGATGACCCTGTCCTCTCTCAGGAGTATTGTAAATAGTATTTCTTTTTCACAATTTAGTAGGGACCAGATGGAGAGAGAGAGAGAGATGGCCCATGGGAAATCTGACATTGTGCATTTTACCTAAACATGCATTGCAAAAGCCCGAGGGGGAATAGGCAAATAAATGCCTAAAATAAAAGCAAGTCGGTGTCTGGCTTGGATAATCCCAAAGTGACAAACTGGTATTTAAGTTTCCTGAAACAAAAGCCAAAAAACAAAACAAGATGAAAGGTGTTTTGTCAGACACTTTTTAAAAGGAAACTAACCATATCTATGGGCTAGGAAGACAACTTAGCTTCTTCTAGGTATCTTCACTGTCAGCCAAACACTCTTCATATCCATTGTAGGTAACCTGAGCCACACATGATCAAGCCCCAGAAAGTTTACACGGGATGGAATCAATTCCCAGAAACTCACCCCCAGAAGATCGCTCTGGGGACGCAACTCCGTGGGAGGTTGCTTGGTCTAATCAGACTCCATGAAGCATTTCATGTAGGTTAGTCCAAGGTTAATGAATTTGTCGACATGCAAGTAAACCACTTCTGATGGGGCCAGTTAAGAAATAAGTCTGTTTGAAGGGGCACCTGCTCCCCAATGTTCATAGCAGCAATGTCCACATAGATGAACTATGGAAAGAGCCCAGATGTCCATCGACAGATGAACGGATAAAGAAAATGTGGTATATACACACAACGGAATATTACACAGCCATCAAAAAGAATGAAATCTTGCCACTAGAGCTAGAGGATATTATGCTAAGTGAAATAAGTCAGTCAGAGAAAGATGCCATACAATTTCACTCCTATGCAGAATTTAAGAAACAAAACAGATGAACACAGGGGAAGGGGAGGAAAAATAAGAAATGACAAAAACAGAGGGAGGCAAACCATAAGAGACTGTTAACTCTAGGGAACAAACCGAGGGTTGCTGGAGGGGAGGGGGTGGGGGGAAGGGGTAACCGGGTGACGGGCCTTAAGGAGGGCTTGTGATGTCATGAGCACTGGATGTCATATGCCATTGATGAATCACTAAACTCTCCCTCTGAAACTAGTAAGACACTCTACGTTAACTAAATTGAATTTAAATAAAAAATTAAAAAGTCTCATCTGTTCCTTACATGGGAGTGGACCTCCTCAGCCTGAGAACAGAGAGTCTGTTTCACCATGAATCTAGAGGGCAGCAGCGAAGTCACTGTGAACTTCAAGGAACATAACATCTTTGGGTCCGTATAGATGAAAGGTTGAGTATAACTCCTATTTTTTCTGTAAAGTAGGATCCCTAGTGAAACCTAAGTAAGCAAGTAGTTCAACTCAATAAAAGATTCTGTGCTGTCAGGTGAGGCTCTGAAGACCCTGAGGACAAAGAAAAAAGCGAGGAAAGCTAGAAATACTGCAAGACCCAGGCAAGGCAGACCTCCCATCCGGTTCTGATCTATGGCGTATTAGACCATTTGCACAAACCCTGAGTCATACCTGATTCAACAATAAAAAGGTGGGGGGAGAACATCTTGCCTAAAAGAAACATCAAGGAAATTGTTTATAAGAAGCTTAAGGGGAAAGACTCTGCAATTAGCAGGTCTGTTTCGTTTTTTTTGTTTTTTGTTTTTTTTGTTTGTTTGTTTGTTTGTTTTTTATAAATAGCATCATTCATGTCCCTTGTGGGCTTGTTATGGCCCTCCAAAAATACATCCATGCAAATTTTATTTCCCAGAGCATTATGCTATCGAACAAAATGCCATCTTCTGAGGAGAAATGAGGAAGAGATCCAATAGTTAACAGAACAGATCATCCCCAGCGTAATGAAAAAAAACCTTTTTCATTAAAACACACAGAACTGCATTTTTCTTTTACAAGCCAACCATGTGAAGTGATACCCACATATTATATTCCTTACAACTGGGGCCTGAAATGGTCATCTTGTGGCTCCTGGTGACCTTGAAACTAGCCCTGGATTTTATGTTCCCACGTAGCTGCCTTACCCCAGGTCGGTACTACCGAGTGAGAGAAGAATGTTCTCACTCCAATCCATGCCACAGGCACGCAGTCCTTCCTGCTAGTTCTGACTCTTGGAACAGTCCCCCGAGGCAGCTGTTACAAGGGTACGGGCTTCCCTGGCCACCGTTCAAAGGCCTTCACATGGAGAGCCTGTCCCTCTGCTGCCAACCTGGGGGTGGACACAGGGGAGGCATTGGGAGGGATGCCTAACTTCAGAAACGCTGGGAATTTCCTGCCTAAGGAGCTCCTGGTATTAGCTCTCATATCCTGACCTAGGCAGAAAATCAAAGAAGCAGCGAGATAATATTTGGCTGTATCCAAACTAGAAAAAGCAGCTAAGCAACAAATAGAACCTAGGTCACTGCCAACAGTGCGGCGATGGGAAGCGATGCCCGGCTTCGGCATTTAAAAGTTCACACTGCATTATGATCAGTTTGAGACAACTTGCCACCCTCCCGTTATCATCTAAAACACATGGAACAGGGGCGCCTGGGTGGCTCAGTGGGTTTAAAGCCTCTGCTTTAGGTTCAGGTCATGATCTCAGGGTCCTGGGATCGAGTCCCCGCATCGGGCTCTCTGCTCGGCAGGGAGCCTGCTTCCCCTCTCTCTCTGCCTGCCTCTCTGCCTACTTGTGATCTCTGTCAAATAAATAAATAAAATCTTAAAAAAATTAAATAAAACACATGGAACAAACTAGTCCTAGTCAAAGCAGAAGGTGTAAGAAGTAAGGGGTTGTGTCTGTACCTGCTACAGGTCCCAGAACAGTGGCATGTCGGGGTGCCTGAGTGGCTCGGTCGGTTGAGCGTCTCTTGATTTTGGCTCAGTCACGATCTCATGGATTGTGAGATCAAGCCCCACGTCAGGCTCTATGAAGCCCATATGGGATTCCCTCTCCCTCTTTCTCTGCTCCTCCTCCCCTGCTCATTCTCTCTCTCAAAAAAAAAAAAAATAAATAAATAAAGGCAGTGGCCTATCACCACAGGCACCACAGGCTGCAAACCTTTCTCAAAATCTCCCCCAGACCCAGCCTCCCGTCCCAGCCTCATGCCGTACCACCTTCCACCTTTTTTTTTTTTTTTTTGGTGCACACACACACTTGAGAGCACAAGAAAGGCGGGGACGGGGAGAGGAAGAAGCAGACTCCCCGCTGAGCAGGGAGCCCTAAGCCGGACTCCATCCCAGGACGCCGGGACCATGACCTGGGCAGAAGGGAGATGCTTAACTGACTGAGCCACCCAGGTGTCCCCACTTTTTTACTTGACTCTGTGCGTGCCTGGCCCAGTGGCTGTGCTCAAAGGTACCAAGCTCCTCCCTGACCCACTGCCTTCAAACCAACCATTTTCTCCTCCTGGATGTCTATCCTTGCCTAAGCCTACCTTAGCTTAGAAGTCAACTTTGCTGTAATAGAGAAGAAAATGCTATTCAGAAAATTGTAAGGAAAAGAAAATACATTTACCGTACTATACTGTACCTACTTAAAAAAAAATCTGTATATAAATAGCCCATGCATTCATGGGTTCAGGCCATCCATTCAGTTCAAGGGTCCATCATAGTCTAATTCCGTAACTGATAAAATGTGCCAGTCTTCAGCCCTTCGCCACACTTCAGGCCGGGTCCCCGTTTTGCAGATAAGGTAAGTAAGTTTCAGAGAGGAGAAATTGACTAAAGTTCACATAACTAGTAGGACAATGGCAGAAACCACTAAAATAAAGAAATTTCTGGCTGAAGCTGAAGCTCGAAGACCAGGATTTGCTCATCGAAATTAGTCCCTCTCTCCCCAAAGAGCAATCCAGGGGCACAGCGAGCTTCACAGAGCTGTGTCACGTTAAGAATGAAGATGAAAATCAGTGATGTCCTCTCCCAACCCAGAACTGATCATTAATGCTTTGCCGCTCGCGGTCGGGAAACCGAACGGCACACAGTCACACGGAGCGCCTTCGCGATCTGAGGGGATCAGTGAAAGAAACAAAGTGACAGGATACTTACCATTATTCCAGTAAGCAAACAGACTCCTTTCCCACAGTATGTGTTTGGTACCATGTCGCCATACCCGATGGAGAGAAAAGTTATTGATATCAACCACATTGCTCCGAGGAAGTTGCTGGTAACATCCTGCTGATCGTGATACCTGAAAAACAGCAAAGAGAGCCAGTCTTTTTAATTCATCCAGAGAACGGCTGCCAGATCCAATCCAGGAAATGCACTGTGTAGCTTCTACAAACTGATCTACGTGGAGGGCTTCAAATCTCACTATTAGGTGTAAAAACAATCGAGTTCCACCTGAGCAATCTGACAGATGTCAGGAAGTTCCTCAATGTTAAAAATAGTCTGAAAGAGAAACTTGAAAAAAAAAAAATGAGGGCTGCTATGCTCACGGGTGTAAACTGATAAATGCAGATGTGTCTCTGAACTCTACCCAGACCTTGCTCGTGGCACATCATTCCCGGATGCCTGTCGAGGTGCCTAACTTATGGGACACCGTGCAGTGCTGGATTCAGCCTGTGATCTCCCCCCACCCCCATCCTGAGACTAGCAGGAGCCATGCTGTTCCCTTTGCTGAGACTGTCCTTTTCTACCTTTAACTCCGTGATGCTCCAACTCCTAGTCATCCTTCAAAATTAAATGTGGGGGGTGGGAGGGGAGCCTTTTCCATCTGCTTGTCTCCCAGCCCTGCCCGTATACCCCCTCAGCATCCTTTGTCTTCCTCCATCATCAGACAGTACTGTAACGGTCTACCTGGAGCTACTAGCTGTCTTCCCTGAAAATGGGACAATGATTGCACAATCCTGGCCTGGACTTGGAGCTATGGTTCCCCTGGAAGAACTCGCCCTGGATGCCTGTTCTTTATAGTCATGGGGCAGAGTGGCCCTCCTTTGGTCTCCATGGCAGTCAGACCCCAGACTCTGGTCACCAGAGGCATTCTTGGCTCATCACCAGCTTCTCCGAAGGACCCTCTTCCTTTCCCAGCTGTCAGATGCCCCTGAGGAGGACTCTCCTGTCCTCATGTCTTGTTCTCTAAAGCATGCCGATAACCTTCTAGCTTACACACACACAGCTTACTGAAGGGCACCCTTTAGATTATAACTCTTTCATGATACTGGGGTTCTCTCTAGAGTATACTCCAATAAGAGCTTGCCTAAAACAGGGAACACATGATGCCAGAGAGGGGAAGCAGGAATGTTCATGCCCTAGTCAATGTCTAATGGTGAGACAAAGCTTCATTACTAAGCACGATCTATGGAAATATCAGATACATTTAGAGTCAAAAACTCTGATTCCCTGACACCTATGAAATATTTGCGGAGTGCCCACTAAGTATTTAGCACTTGACTTCCATGTTCTCAATTTACGTTAATATTTTAAGACCTAGACGACCTTTTTGGCTGAAACAGCTACCGTCTTCACCCCCTCTATATCAATAAAGTGTCGCTTGGAAAATGTGATCACGTCTCAGGTATTTCTATACCATGAGGGACCAGAACACACCTGCTAGGCACAAGGAACTACAAAAGAGGAGTTTGAGATTTAAAACTAAAAGGGAAGGTCTCTAAGGGGAACCTCCGTGGCTGGTGTCCACAAGGAAATAACTTGGGCATGGCTGTGCAGTCTTTCCAAACTATTCTTTCTGGAGCACTTTTCGTTTGTTTCCCGAAGCTTGGAGAAGGAAGTAAACGGTTTCGAAAATCACAATAAAACACATTCACTGGAAACTTAGGCAAGCTGACTCCTCTTTAGTTGCTTAATGTAATAAATAACTGAGTTTTAAATACACAGACTCCTCCCATCCTCATTCGATTCTTTGCAAAATCCTCAAGTATTATGAAGTGACATCATTCTGTCAATATTTATTATACACTACGCATTACTGTAATCCTGTAGTGAAAGGCCTGATTAGAAGCAAACTTTCTAGGAATTGATATTTTAAGGCTTGGGATTTAATACTAAATTATCTTATTATTTTTTTTTTTTTTTGGCTTATGGAGTAATAAACCTGCCTGAAAAGTAGCTCAGAATGGAAAAATAGCATATCAGACTAATGTTTATGTTACATTCAGACATACTTAGTTGTGAACAGTCAAGAACAAGGTAATTAAGGAACCACGTCAGACACTATTTGAATAATCAAGATTTCTTTCCTGGCAACTCAAATATTAAACTTACACGCAGGATGATATTATCCCTTAGAACTGCCAGGTTTGGAATGACACCAGATTCACACCAGCGTGAGTGATTAATTGCACAATTTAAAAAGCAGAGGAAATATTTCAAGACTTTTTTTTTTTCCCCTTACAGATGTTTATTTCACGAACTTACTCAGGCAATGCCGACCTTCTTCTTCACAAGGACAACTCTATGAAAGACATGAAGAACTGACTCAAAGTGGCAAAGTTCAAATTCTGATCACTAGGAATACTTGTTTAAGGAAAAATACATCAAATAAGATTAAAATGAGAGCAAGGAAGGCTTGCTGATCTCAATCCTTTAAAATCAGAACTCTGGGGTTTGGAGAGAAGACTTACTGCACTATTTTAAAGCAGGTGCACACTTCATAGACATAAAGGTTTCAAGATCAGCTTTGAGGTTTGAAAAGAAGCAAAATATTCCTTCTCTTAGTTTCCATTCATGTCTTCACTGTTGATTGTGGGTCTACTGCTTTTTCTTAAATATGACAGTTTTCTATAGTACTTGTTGAAATGTGCCAGGGTTATCTTTCCAAAGGCATTACGGAATTCTTCTCTGAACATGGTGGTCTCGGCTCCGCACCCCTGACTCCCCCTCAGCGCCTTTCCACACGCACCAGTTCTAGTCACACGAATGGCTGGCACTTAGGCCATCCTCTTTCATGGTTTTGTTTCTGGCCTGGAAACAACTTTCCTCCTTCCCGGAAACAACGCCCCCCACCCCACCCACCTTCCTAGCCCTGATTTGTACTAGGAGAATCTACTTATCGGTCCCCTTTTCCAGACTCCACAAAGCTTTTGGGCAACACGGTACTCCAGGACTCCAGGCTGGTTCTTTGTCTGTAGGAGCCTTTTGTAGAGATCTCTAGCATCACCAACCAATGCTAACTTCAGCCACAAGACATTAATGTATAATCTGCTCATCTAGCATGCCCCTAGAGTCTTAATTATGAAGAATTCGAGGACAAAGACTATGCCTTTATTGAATTAACTAGCATGACAAAATGAGACATTTATTCTCAAATTGATGTGCCTTTGTGGCCACATGCTAGGCCTTCAGGATCATATACACAGCGGCACAAAAAGGGTACAGAAGTGAGTCTTGCCCATCAATCAATCTGTCATGTTCTCTTCCAATATCTGTATGCAACTTATAAGGTATTTTTACACTTATAAAAGATAATTCAGCAATGGAGGTAAACAGCAGACAAACTATGTTCACTAACCATTTTTTTTTTTATTAAACATGCAATTAATACTACAAATGGCAAAAAGATCTCATCTCAGTTGTCAGCTCTGATCTCAGGTGCCAGCCTTGGTTGTGGAATAAAAAGTATTATGGAGACTGAAATGCATGTGATTCATCCACCATTGGTTCTCTCTTGTGATTCTACCTTTCTCTCTGAAGATGCCACTAAAAGGACAGCAAGGCAATTTTTAAAAGGTATAAACACACAAGAACAAAAAGAAAGGAAAGGAAAGATCAGAGCATGAAAAAGAACACAAATTCATACACACAAAAGTACAAGAGGAGTTCTGTTTCCAGCCAAGAAGGACTAACAAGGGACTGGATTTATGTTGCCTCTCAAAACGACTACAAAACCAGACACAGTATTTGAGACAACAGTTAATGAGACATAGATCAACTACTAATAAAGGCCAGTGATTCCCAAGAGATGGTAAACAACCACAATGGTCATACAGTTGTGCCACTTTAACAACTGAAGAGAATCCCCAGGATGTGGCTCAGGGAGGGAAACCAGGCAGAGCCCACAGTTTTCCCAAATTCAGGAACACACCTGGAAATCTGCAGGGGGTGGGGTGGTAGAGTTCACAGGGTCAAAATCTAGAGAGGAGAAATCTACATCAACGGAAATCCAGAAATCTGCACAGCAGTCTCCTTGATTATTCAGCTAAGGACTAATCAATATGTGGGTGTAAAACCCCAGTGTTGAAGAAATGGAAGTACTTTACAAAGTGGTTCAGTATCACTTGAAGATATGTTGTAGTAAGTGGCATCCTGTCCAGTGAAGAGAAGACAGTGATAAGTTAGTTACATTGTACCTAAATGTATAGGTACACTGTTAGCCTCAAGGAACCATGAAAATACTACTTCAGAGAGTAATAACTGATAACACAATAAAGGAGAGAAGATGGAATAATAAAAAAAAAATCCAAAAAGAGGCAGAAATAGAAAAAAAGAACAAAGAACAAATGGGGACAGAAAACAAACAGACAGAGAACAGATTTAACCAAGCATATCTGTAACCACATTAAATATAAATGGCCTAAATACCTCCAATGAAACAGCACAGGTTGTCAGAGAACCCAAGAAAGGTTCACAACAAGGAGAAACCAGTTATCATGCAGAGTGGCTAAGAGCCAAAGCTGGAAACAGACAACCGATGGTGTCTAAGTAAATGGAAGGATAAATGCCCACATGTGTGTCCCTTTCTGGTACCGCCAGACACTAACAGGAGTTTATAGTTTAGTTCCTGTGGATAGACTGCAGAGTCTGACCTGAAGATCAGGAAAGATGTTTGGGACTGAAAATATGGGGACTGAATTCAAGTTTCCAAAGTGATCAGCAGGATCTCCAGTTCCCTTTCTTCACTGCCTATCCCTGACCCTGTAAGAGATCTCTATAATAGGACTCACTATTACAGAGAAAGAATATTTTTCTTTGGAGAAACAACACTTTAGCGAAAGACATACATGTACTAACATCAAGGATTCCCTAATGAAAAACATGCAGCTTTCCGCTTATCCATCCCACAGGAAATTTTACCACACAACAAGGACCTCTCCCCACACACAGCCTCCAACTTCCGCTCTTTTATATATATATATATATATATATATTTTTTTTAATTATAGCTGATTATTTAATTTTTTTAATCATTTTTTAAAATTTATTTTCAGCATAACAGTATTCATTGTTTTTGTACCACACCCAGTGCTCCATGCAATCCGTGCCCTCTCTAATACCCACTACCTGGTTCCCCCAACCTCACACCCCCCCCACCTCTTCAAACCCTCCAGATTGTTTTTCAGAGTCCATAGTCTCTCATTGTTCCATTTTTGAACATGCAAGAACTACAAATGATCGGCACACATCTGAAGTATATTCTCTATGGAAAAGATGCTGACTACAAAGGGGAGGAGCAAAGAAGACATAAAGGAAGAAAGGAAAGTAGGAATGGATGGGAGGAGCAAGGAAGCAGAAGAACTTGGATATAATGCAGGGTATTGGGGACAGGACTCCTGAACTCTCTAATATCTGTCAGCAAAGACCTATGGGAAAACATGGCATCCTGTGGATGTCAAGTGCAACTGAAGAATAAAAGGGGACTCTTTTTTTTTTTTAATTTTTTTTAAACATATATTTTTATCCCCAGGGGTACAGGTCTGTGAATTGCCAGGTTTACACATTTTACAGCACTCACCATAGCACATACCCTCCCCAGTGTCCATAACCCCACCCCCCCAACCCTCCTCCCCCCATCAACCCTCAGTTTGTTTTGTGAGATTAAGAGTCACTTATGGTTTGTCTCCCTCCCAATCCCATCTTGTTTCATTTACTCTTCTCCTACCCCCTTAACCCCCCATGTTGCATCTCCTCTCCCTCATATCAGGGAGATCATATGATAGTTGTCTTTCTAAAGGGGACTCTTTTTTTAAAAAACTTAATTTTATAGTGAAAAAAATAATCATAACATAAGAATATAAACTAGCAGGAATCTCCCAAAAGCAGAACAAAGGGGCAAGGGTAAAAGAACAAGGAAAAAGATACACTCTCAGAGAATCAACACAGAGGGCCTAACAACTGAATTTCCAGAAGAGCACAGAAAGGGGAAGGAAGGAGATGAGCACGTTCATTTCTTTGGTTTTCCAGGAAAACGAAGGCAGGCATCTCTAAGGTTCTCGTTGTTATCTGCATACGGAATAAAAAAAGATCCATGCTGTTGGGGTTGGGGGTGGTAACAGTAAATTTTAAAATACTAGGAATAAGGAAGAGACCTTGAGAAGTTTCAGAGAGGGGAAAACCAGATCACAGCTAAACATTAAAAATGGTTGCATGTAAGATGATGTGTGTGTGTGTGTGTGTGTGTGTGTGTGTGTGTGTATTATAGTGGAAGAGGGGGAGGCAATCTATTTCTCCTGGATCGATAGAGGGGTGGGATGGAGATTCTGGGCAATTCTGGGAGGAGGAACTGAACAGGCATGGCTCTGCTTGCCCACAGAGCAGGCATCTCCATTTCTCTGTGTGGTCAGCTCCCCCAGGGGAGGGGTGAGGCCCCCCGGTTATGTGGTGTACCTGCAACTCCGTGTACTTCAATGGTGGATGAGAGGAACCCCAGGCAGCCGGCTGGGCTATAGGTCAGGTGGGGTGTCCAGATCTGCTTCACATCAGTAAGGAAGCTGCTATTTTGATGTTGACCAGTTGAAGACCCAGAGAAATGAGAGCAGGATGATCAATGCTCTCTCCCCGAACCCTAACTGTGTGCACGTCACTTGGATTTAAAGAGAAAGCAAATAAGCAATTCGATTAATGAAAACATAGGAGCACAACAAGAAGTCCACTGGAGGCACGCACCTAGATTCAAAGGAGAGAAGTGCTGAGTATCAACAGCTAACAAAGGAGGGTGACCTGCCTCTCTGATTTGCCACTGGCCCAAGTCACAGGTGGTCACCTGTACGTGACCTTAGAATCACCCACGAAGCATTTAAAAATAACCGAGCAAAAGCCTGGTGTCCTAGGACATGGATTTTTTTTTTTTTTAAGAGCTCCCAAGTGATTTTAATGTGTTTTGCAGCCTGAGAACCATTATGGGCTTTATTTCAGAACTTCCTCATTCAACCTACATGTACACGAGAACATGCAGATGAACAGAAAGGAGGGAGAGTTCAGGAAAGCTTAAAATATGGAAAGGGAGAAAAAAACTGATGGCCAAGAATAATCAGGTAACAGGGAAACTGGCATGAATGTGAAGACGAAAGGTCAAGGCAGATCAAGATGCAATGTATGTAACAGATCGAAAGCGATGATAGGATTATTTCACAATAGGACAGTGATGCCTAAAATTATCGTCTTAAATTCAACCAGAATGTACAATCCAGTAGGTCGAAATATGCTACGGAGTACCTCTCTGAGCGAGGGCTCTAACGCAAAAACAGAGCATCTTACGTATAAAACTACTCCGTGAATATATTTACGCAAAGTTCTTTCAGACCAGAGAATGTGAACATACGACTTTCTTCTTGTCCTTTCCTTGCTTTCCTGCTTTTCGGTCACTGAGTCGTGGACACACAAACGTGGCTTTACGGTCTTGGGGGTCCCCATATATTGACTTCCTTCACTACTGATAAGCATATGCCAAGAAAAGGGGCAGAGAGCCCAATTTCAATTTAGGCAGGAGCCCGTTCTGATTTTCATCAAATGCATATTTCTTTCTTAACTTTAAAACACTAAAGTGAGTCTTCTGTTTTGATTTCATTTTGCTCCTGTTGCCCATTTGGATTGCTTTCCTGTCTTCTGTTAATTTGGAAAAGTCAAAAAGCTAAAGGCGTCTCTCTCTTCCTCCCTCCTCTCCACTTCTCCCTTCTTTTTGCTTCCTCCCCACCTGTTCTGTGCCACGCTTGCGGGGGGGGGGGGGGGGGGGGGGGGGGGGGGGGGGGGGGGGGGGGG